>NC_091824.1:162717634-163017634 GCF_038994185.2 Dermacentor albipictus | reverse complement strand
AGTTTGGCACAATTATTGAACCTGCATACACCATAGTGACCTTTCATAAAACAGTCGTGATCATATGTGTTTTTATTTGTACTGTCATTGTGCATTTTGTATGCTAAACGGAAGCACTGTTTTCTTCGCCCTAGTGCATTGATAGTTTCTTCCTGTTGTGTTGTTAATAGCGTTATATGCAGAAGACTGCATGTTATAGGCATGTGCAAATATGTTTGCAGAGCATGTTACATGTGTACATCATGTGCATTATAGTACGCCTTATCTACAGGGTCAGCATCTATAAGTTTTCCTGAATGTTTAAAAATTGCCTATTGCAGGTAACATAATTCTAGACTTTTAGCTAGATTGTTCAGTTAGGCGGCCATCAGTTGAACATTAAATTAATATACACATTCCAGTAATTAACTACAGTTCCCTAGTTAACTTCTGAAATATTTGCTTCATGACACATATTGCAATTTAGGAAATCTATCCGGGGAGTTTGCAAGGCACATCCACTTAGAATGAATTGCCAAAATCGCACCAGTTTGGAGATATGCACCATCAAACTCGCCGTAAAAATGCACTGTTGTTCCACTTTCTTTTTTTTAACAAAACGCTCTTTCACGCACTGAACCAGAAAGTAACTTTAACGCCCATATATTTCGCGCCACACTTTGAGAATTAATATCTCGGAACTGGTGTTACCTTGGAGATTCGTTTCAAGTGGATACGTCTTGCAGACTCACTGGCTACGATTCGTAAGCTGCGATATGGACCGTAAAGTGATTGATTAAGAAGATAATTAAGGAAATCTTGCTAATTGGTCAGTTACGTGTTTCTATTTTTCGTGCAAGTATTGTCCGCCCCTTTGTGTAGTGTAGCTCAGGGACAAATATTACGCTATCAGCGCCAGGCGATCTTGAATGATTCCAGAAAACTTGGAAATGATACCCCCGTATATCTTAAGTGTACAAGAGTATCTGCGTGCGAGCTCTTGCTATTTATTGAGAGACGCTAGAGGTCCGCAATCATTATAAAGCACTAAAGAAACAGTTCAACTTTATGTAACTTCGACGGCATCTATTAATGTTGCATGAGTAAATTCCAAATCAAGACGCACACTCTAACTCACATCGGACTTACAGTTTAAGCTTCAGATTGGATGTGAAGACAGGAAAAATATTTAGTCTTAAGTATACCGAAGGCAACCCAAAATAAAAATATGTAATGCAGCAAATGAAGTATAACGCAATGACCAACTTACTTAAGTTAATAATTATAATTAGAAGTGGGCAAATAAGAAAATCGGAGGATGCAAGATCATAAAGGAGAAACGAATGACAAAAACTTGACCATAACACTCCATCTAGGCACAATTAGGTGGCTTCTGCGAACAGGTAATAGGTGACTTGATGCCGCAAATGAAGCATATTCTTTTTTACGAAACGTATTGTCGCATGAACCAATGCAGGTTAGAAATCAGTTTCATTATTTACGCTAAGATCACTACTACAATCTCTTAAAGTAGTTGAACTTGCAACTCTCCCTTGCATCTATAAGTCGCACGTACTTTTCCGAAGGAAAATTCTTGTGCTCGTGTTGGCAGGTATTGCGAATGGCAGCAACATGAGAGGTTAATCTGTTTTGTCTTATACGAGCTGTTCAATCTGCTAGAGTGTGTTGGTACATCAAGCGGCTAATTTCACCTGACACGCCTGAACGTTAATAATTTCATGCTTGTTTTTACTTCGTAGAGATATTGCTTAAGTTCAGTAACTTCTTAATATCTCTGGGGGACTGCGAATACGGATACTCGTTTCCACTTTTCCTCCCTTTTCTAGCACTAGACTTCCAACATTTTTGTTTATTTCATGAACCACGGGATCGGAATGAAATGAGCGTTGGAAAAGCGTAGCCTGCGCAAAACAGGCTATGACGTCACACCTATACAAACAACATTGTAAAGAGACTTAAAAGCGTTAGCGGGAGAATGGGAATCTGCTTCCACCGGTGCTCTCTCTTTCTCTGTTGCGTCTACCGGTACGCTAATCTTGTAAGCGTTGTAATTAGTTCCTCCGGAAAGAGAAGCACAACTTCCGAGTTCCGGCTGGTCGCTGCTTTTGTAATTGCGTCTGCAAAGGGCGGCAGAAAAGGAAATTAAGGCACGTAAAGCACTGGCACAGAAATTTGGTTGAGTGCAGCAACGGAGGCACACTAAAGCTAATTGTCGGTGGACCGGTTCGGAACAGAGAGCGAAAGTACGCGAAGCTGCTTAGATTAGATAAAAATAAGAAAGCGGGAGAGCATTGTCATGCCACACTAATACCTGCTTGCGTATATTCATCGAAATGTCAATTCCATGTTAAAAATTCTTTCCCCACATTGTTAAATTAGTGTATGGGTGGTGGAAGCAGATTATCAACTTTCAAAGAGAGAGAAAGAGAGTTAATTGTGTTTGAGCGCCCCTTGTGCCCAGGTGAAGCATGGGATGTGCTTAATTATGCAAGAAATGCCTGTGGAGCTTTCACAGGTGACATGATTATTATGCTTTATAAGAAAGATTCTCATCTGCTTATGTACTTCACAACATCTTTATGGCCGCATACTTAGATCAAAATCACGCTTCTTACGAACAGATTTTATCGTCCGAAAATTTAGCAAGAAGTCTATGGAGAGTCACTCAATTACAGTTGCCTCTCCACGTCAAATCAGTTCGAACGAATGAAACATATGAGGACACAGCGGCATCGCTTGTTTGCCTCATGCTCTAATAGAAAAGTGCCACACGGCTAACATTCAATGGCCTGATTTGATCTGGTTACCCTGATGAAAGGTACTGTGCAGGAGTCTGCGTCAGCCTGTCGAAGGCCGCCTTGACTTGCGATAAGTTACGCATGTGATCAATGAGCGAAAAGTCATAGCACATCGCACCACGAAATACTCGCACCGTCACACAGACAGAAGCGAGCGCACGTATAGCCATACGAACCACAAATGTGATCGTTGGATAGTTCACTAACGCCTTCGTAACACGTTGCTGGGGCAAGAAACGCTCCTTGTTCCTTACATATATACTTGCGTCAAATTTTAAACCCGGCACTTGCTAACTTATGTGAGCTTCAATTAAGCGTAAGTAAAACTACAATTAGCCTCTTTTGTAGCCAACACTTATTTGCCAAGAACCTTTTCGTTGCAAGTGAGCTCAAATGGCTACAGAAACAGCGATATAAAATACATGTGGGAGGGAATATGGCGTCTGCTGTGAGGAGCCAGCTCAATATATCCACTTATAGAAGGTAATGCAGAATAAATGAATTACGTTTACTGCTACCCTGCCTTCTTGTATCCATAATTTGTTACTATAAGTAACCTACGTTCGCGAGTGCTGCTTAGCGTATGGATAATCTGCTTAATTTCATTAACTGAATAAGTATTTCACTCAAGATTTAAAATACGATATACCTAGACGGCATAGAGGACGCTTTTAGGTTTACCTAAGCTCACGCACGAGTCGGCTGTGTGCTTTTTGCGAAGGACCTATATATACAGAGGAGCTGCATGGTGAGACGACACCATCTAAAGTTAAGCTGATCCTTTATAATGCACTATTCTCCTCTCATTTAATATATTTCCATCTTGTGTGGGGTGCCACGTCAAAGGAAAATATCAGTAAATTATTACTGCGGCAAAAAAAGACTGTTCGTCATATCGCAAACGCGCCATTCGATGCACATGCATCTGACCTACTTTCGAAGTTCAATATCGTTTGTCTAGCAAGTTTATGTGAATTTAACCTTGCCCTAAAATACTAGATGTACTTTAAGTATAACAATGAAGCATTCCTGGGATTGTGCAACCTAACAGAACCAACAGGTATATCCTATAACATTAGAGAAAGAAAGAGATGGCTGCTACCACTCTCCCTTATAAATTATGGATCAAATCGTTTATCCAATCGCGTCCCATCCTTATTAAGTAAACTTCTTGAAACGGTGTCGAGATAACTGACATTACGAGGAAAACAATACGATACTTCCTAATTCAAAGTGAGTAATTATTTTTAATCGTTCCTTTGGCTAGGGGAAGTCACTGCTTACCTCCTTTAATTATGTGGTTTTATGTTTTGATGACGTTTTCGCATATAGGATGTAACCTGCAAGACATTTATACACACCTTTATTTGCTATGTTTTCCTATGTTAAGAGAATGTTATACGATAAATTTTCAGCAATTGAAAATAATTATGTATATCTGCTATATGCTGTAGATTCATATATGTCATTCTTACAGACTAAACACACTGCTTTGTATCACTCATCGTAAATTATACTGTATATTCATATACGTCATTTGTACTGACTAAACATACTGCTTTGTATCGCTGATTGTACATTTCGCCTTACACGTATTCACTTTAACATTTGTACATCACACACACTAAAGTGTACAAACTATTTTATTATGTCCCCGTTGTCATGAATACGGGCAACAGCCTTGTCAAGCTGCAAAAAAGCAGCTTTGATTTCTTGTCGCAGCGTTCATTTTTCTGTAAGCGAATTAATTCGAAAATAAAGATTGATTGATTGATTGATTGATTGATTGATTGATTGATTGATTGATTGATTGATTGATTGATTGATTGATTGATTGATTGATTGATTGATTGATTGATTGATTGATTGATTGATTGATTGATTGATATAGGAATTAACGTGACGCTGGGGTGCCGGCTGTAGAAGTGTGCAAAGCGTGCCAAGGACTTAGGCAACATAAGCCGAACTGCAAGCCTACTCTTCTCTTTTCACCATCCATTTCCACCGTAATCATTGTCAAAAATCTTTTGAAAACTTGAAGGATTTAGCAGTGGCGATATTTGAGCGATAGAAAGCGAAAGCAAGCCGCGGAAAAGTACAGAGGTGAACCAGACAATCGCTCAGTTTGCTACCCTAAACAGGCAATGAGGGAAAGGAAAATTCACAGTAGAAAAAAGGGAAAGAAGGAACACTGCGCGTATGCAGGACTTTGCAATGGACTATAAACGGTTAGTGAAACCTATGGACTTCAAGAAGTACAATGTAGCACACGAATAACTTTCCGCGCCAGCGATGAATATGGCCACAGCACAAGAATTCTCGTCTAAGCAAATGTTTTGTAGTCGAGCCGGTTTAGCTCAGCAAGAAACCGATGACCCACGCTAAACTACAAGGAAGAGGCAAAAAAGCTTAAAATCGAATGTAATGGTCAGCTAAGCAGTTCACAAGTTCAGTTCAGTTCAGTTTCATTTCGTTAAAGGCCCCTTTGCTAGGGATATTACATAAGGGGTGGGCACAGTTGATAATGCAACATAAACACAGGTATACAGAAAAGTTGTACAAGAAAGCTACATTTTCGCAAGTGCATAAAAACAAAGAATAACGCGTGAAAAAGCAGGTTATTTTTCAGCCAACAAAGGCACAGAAACGATGTTGGGCAAGTGATTTCAGCGACGTGGTGGGGAAGGGCGTTCCAATCTGATGCTGTGCACAAATGTTCTTGTGGAAATTACGTCCCTCGCTGTTGCCGTGCTCCAAACGCAGAACTCACGAGCAGGCACACCACTTGTTTGACTAAATCAATTTGACAAACAGGCTGCCGCACTATCGTAATTTTGTGACTCACTCTGCACTGTAAACACAGTGATCATTTGGAAATCGTTGCTGAAAGAGCCAGAGCAGACAGTCTAACGAGAGAAAGCGTTGGGAGCACCCCAGAAACAGGATTCACCTAAGGAGGGTAACTGTCGTCAAACGTGACCTGACATACGTAAAGTTTCTTGTCAGTTACTGTTTCTTCTTGTTAAGATAGCGCTCTTTAACACAGTGGTCATATGAATAAACTTCACCTTGGTACAAACATTGTACAGGTATGCTTTGGCTATGTTTCTAGTGATTATTGCCATTACGGTTTGTTCAATGTGGCATCACACGGGAGCGACGACGATGACCCGGTAGATGCATGGTTGTGTGTACCTTTAAAAGCAAGGACGTGTACTCTGCACACGCACGGATTTTCGCAACCTGCCGGTGTAACTGTAACAAAACAAGCTGCCGTTACTCGCCCAGTATTATGTAATTCCGGAAGCTACTGCATGTCGCAACATCAATGCAAGTAACATAAAACTCGAAAATGCACGAAGTACTTCAAAGTAACATTAAATATACTTTTTTTTTATTTGAACGATTGCCAAATGCATGCGTGGCAGAATTAAGAAAGACATAAAGATGGCAGCGTGTTTCCTCTAAAGGCCGAGAAAGGGTTAGCAGGATTTTCTTTTTGCTGCCGCATTGCTGTCAGTGCGGACCAACATGTCGGACAACTAGCCCGAAGTTCCCCCCTTTTGAGCCACATGTGTTTCATCTTGTTCTTCAGTATGTAAGGCACGCTGCGCGCAGATGCGACGTTTTGCTGCCGTGTGTTTCATGATAATAAATCTCAGTTTTTAGTTACCGCTCGTCCGGTCCACTGTTTCGTCTCACGTCCCGTCTGAAGTCACGGTTCTTTTTCTCTTTAAGCATGTCGCACCAACTGGCCCAAAGTTCTCCCCTCTTGAAGAGATGACGTGTTTTGGGCATAATAGATCGTATTTTGGTGAGAATCTTCTCTTATAAAAAATATCAAGACAGAATTTGTTTGTTGCTCGACATGTTTGATCTACCTCTAAAATAAAACAACGTTGCCGCACAACGAGAGCTAGACAGCTCACATAGAATAGATCAACTCGATGTTAAGAAACACAAGCTTGGGTGAGCTATTACATTAACCACAAATGTTATGCCAGCTGGGCTGGCGCGAGACATTCCGGCAGGAGCCTTCAAGCAACGTCGTTTGCGGATCTGCGTCATAAAAAGGATCTGCCAATCACTACATCTAATAGCGTGACGACGGCACCGCTAAAATTCAGAACCGCGAAACTTCCCAGTAAACTTGGAAATTGCTGAAGTAAAACTGAAAAAAGCAAGCAGAAATGCTGGGAAAAGCGGAGACTACGATTAATTACATATATATATAACGTAAACAACGAGCTGACAGGATACAGAAAATATCCTTTATACGCGCGCTCACCCAGCGTCCTCGCTTGTATTGCTGGGTGGGAAACAACGTTTTCATCGTTAGCGAAATCGAAATGCCAGCAGGAAGCGATGGCGCACAGTGCATTTGCAGCCTTCGCTCGCGCTCTCTCGGCGGCTTTGAAAAGCCGAGCGACGGGCCGGACTCTGAGCCGCGACTTCGGCCACGAGGTCGCGAGTGGCACGAAATTAAATCCTGTTCTCCGATTCGAGGCCCCGCCGCGCGCTCTCTCGCTTTTGCTGCGTGCCTCGAGCGCTCACTGGCGGCAGCTACGCTCTTGGCGCTGGAGCGTGTATTGATCTCCACACGCTCGCCTCGCATGCTTCAATGCGCGCCATTTGCGTCGGCTGACGTTTCTCTAAATATTGCGCCAGAGCCTTAAAGCGCTAGCTAACACGAGCGCACGCGTCTAAGGGCATCGGAAGACATGCGCGTAACGGAAAACTAAAAACGGCTCCGAGACGAGAACCGCCAGCGGCGGCGCTCAAGCTCTTGGCGTGCTTGGAAGAGAAACGCGAGTTAGGCGGAAAGACGGCGGGAAAGCATACGAGCACCCAGAGTTCGCGCTCCGTCAGGCGCGCCGTATTGCAGAAACTCTGCAGCGTAGCCGGTTTGCGTAAGGCAAGGTAGATATTTTCAAATGCGAAGCATCTCTTGGTAGACATTTTCCACTTTGACAGTATCTATCTATTTATCTAGCCGCCTACATCTTGGTGCTCTCTATGGTCTTTTGGTAAACTTGGTATTTACCAAAAGGGGTGTGGTATGACAACAGTGTGCGACCAACAGAAATTATTGGGCATGACATGAATATCAGGTCATCAAACAGCCGCCTACGTTTTGGTGCTCTCATGATCGCTTCGTAAACTTGTTAGGTGCCCAAATTGGCCTAGTATGACAAGAGTGTATGACGAACAGAAATAATACGTCATGAAATGCGTGTCATGTAGGTCATGAAACAATCGCCTACGTCTTGGTGCTCTCATAGTCGTTTCGTTAACCACTGCTTCACGTAACATCGATTCCCACAGGACGTGGGATCTGCCGGCGTTTTTAACACTGCGCACATGAGGACCACAGAAACGTGCGAGCGTTGCAAGACGGCATAACACGTGTGATCTGAGTGAGTATTAAACTTTTATTTTCTTTACAGCAGTGATTCCTATTGACTTGTGTTCCAGCACAAAATAAGGACGTAGTTGGAGTATGTCGACGATATATATGAAAATTCTTGAATGTTTTCTGTTGACTGCCAGCTTAAGTGGTACGCACAGACAGTGGACACATGCTGCGATGTCACAAGGGTTCATGTAGAGTATTCACACTGCTATTACACTGCACACGGTTTCCTGCGCATAAACGAAAACGCACGCAAGGGCGCAACAGCAGTCAATGGGAATAATAATAAATAATACACAAAGGAGTTCAAAAATTTTCATTGACTCATTTTTTTACCTTCTTTTTGCTGTTCATTTGATCCGTCTGTGCACTATTTGAATAAGAAACGCTTATTCTGCCTTTCGAGCTGCATCACACTGTTGGACACGAATGTTAACAGGATCGCGAGAAGTCGCAATAAGGAAAGCCTATCTGCCTCTTCCCAGAGAGACAGCATAAAGTATTCTGCGAGGCTAAGAGCCAGAGATTCTAAATGAGCTGAACGGGCTTGGCAGCCGAGGTTGCATCACCACGAAGCGTGCTTATTCCCGTCAGTCTCGCGGTATTTAGGCGCGCCAAAGGGTATTGAACGAACCTAACTCATACTGGCGGCCAGCTTCCCCTTCTCTCTTCGGCGGTTCGGCGAAAACATTTTAAGTGGCCGCCTCGCATCACGGCTGTTTGCGTAACTGTCGTTTTCTGTCGCCACACTAAGGCTTGGGCGGCATCTCGGTTGTTGATCGATTCATGCATACGTGTTTCGCCGTTTCCAAACACTCGAGAAGCAGTCGTGGCTCTAATTGTCTGCTAGATCGCCTTGCACGAATGCCATTCTAATTACGGGGATTAACACAAGTCCCGCCTAAGTTTTAACATGAAGACAATGACGGCAGCCTGCGGTGGATTGTCGTCTCATACAACGGGCAGCCTTTAAAATAAAGAAAAAACAACGTTTTTTCACGAATGATTATTTGAAGCTCCTTGATATTGACTTTTAAATGTTTAAGTGTCTTAAGCTTTCAGTGAGATACCGGTCCACAGGCGAGCCCCGGTAAAACTTAGTTTTGACAATATCCAGTTTCAGATAGTAGCATAAATGAAAGTAGCCATATGACTGCAGCAAACGCGTATGTTCCTAGAACGAGGATGCCGATTAACGTCTCGTTCTGCCACGAGACTCAGGAACAAGGACGCCACATATTGGATTAGTTATTTCTGCATTATTAAAAACGTAACAGCGGGCCTTCGGACGAGGTGATAAACAGAAAACTAGGAGCACTTGAACTTGTCTGCTCTTCGGTTCGTCCAATTCGTCCAATGTCGCGTGCTTGCATTTGAAAGGAGCCCTGCAACACTCTTTGAGCATGGTAAATAAATCAAACTAGAGGCTAGCGAATGGTTCCATGAACACTGGAGCCAAATATTACTCAATTACATGCAACGGGGAAACGCAAGATGCTTCTACGAAAATCAGTCGTGCTTTCCTACGGCTCCGCCATACCCCCGCCATCTGAACTGCACATGATGACGCCATGGCACTCTCGTACGACTATTGAATAGATGTGTTGAGACATCACGAAAAATGTCGCCTTTAGAAAGATATGTGGCGCAAGGTTAAACTCCAGGAAAATAATAGGAGGAGACAGAAAGAGCGCCAAACAAAGGGCACTCTTTCTGTCTTTCCTTATTTCTTTCGTTGAATTTACCCTTTTGCCCCAGATGCTTCTTGAGCTATGCATGAACTAGCCCGACATAGTGCTCTCGTAAACATTAACGTTATCAACGGCCACAAAAATGTTGGCAACGATAACAATGTTCACGGTACTTGACGTATTAGAAAAGTTGGGAGGCAATTCAACCTCCAGTTGAAGTCTATATATGAAAGACAAAATCTTGCTGAGCGAGATGGTTGATGCGATAGGGGCGGAGTCAGGGCGCACTGCACTTTATCGCGTCGCTCCTCGCGTAAGAAGCGTAGGAGGAGCGCCAGACTCAATTTTCTTTACTGGACTATTATCAGGATTCGCCCGCATTTTTACTAGGACGAAATGTAAATTATTTTATGTAATTTCCGGGATTTAACATGTCGAAACTATGAACCGATTATGAGGCAGGCTTTCATGGCTGCGAAAAGCATCCGTGGACTAATAGTTACACTATCAGGCTTCGGTGCTGGATGTTCTCCGTTGAAATCAGGCCGTTGGGCTATTTTATCGATTTATTTTTTCAGAAAAGCCAATTTCACCATCAGAGCGAAACAATGAATGCGATAGCCACATGTTAGATTATTAGATGAAATAAGGTTCGTAGCTTTAGCGGCCGAATGAACTGCCGTAAAAATACACTGGCTAAGTAGAGACGTGCGGCGTGAACTGCGCAGGCATGGATGGGCACTAAGAACTTGATGACCGCGAGCAGCATCGGCTGGAACTACAGGGTCTTGTCGGCGTTGTCGCCTTGTGTGGACCTCGCGTTCCCGTAATGTGGCATACTCGCGCCGGGCAAGACGTGTCTACCTGCTTCACGCTTTTGAACTGCAGGGTTTTGTAGACGTTTTCACTTAGACTAGGCCTCGTGTTCCGGCAGCCCCACGTCTGGCTGCCTCTGGCGCTAGGCTTCAGCCTGCGCCCAACATTGTTGGACACGGCGTGCCGAGTGACTGCTGCCGCAGACCTTCTGGACAGAGGGTGCTTCACCGGTGAGCGTGCAGCTATGGAATGCCATTCACGCTTCCCAAACAGCTGGAGTCGAAACCTTAGTCACCTCATGATAATTGACGAGCAATTACGTGTCGCGTCTTCATTTGTTCGAAGACCCAGAGCTGATGAACGAAACAAGTTTTTGAACCAAAAACTACAATGGGTCATCGGCCACGATCGTCTAAACGGCAACGCCAGTCCTTGTGTGCTTCACTCGAAGCACCAGCGCCCGCCTGCACCACGACGTGGGCCCGCTGCAGACTATTGACAGGCAGACAAAGACCCTCCCTTCAGGGTACCCCTACCGTTGCATTCTTTGCTATTAGTTAAGCCTAGAAAGAGTCAACGTTTCGTGCCTTACTGTCTAGTACTCCAGTGCGCGCGTGCACAGGAGTACTATAAATTGTGCTCAAGTATAGATATAGCTCTTTGAAGTAGTGCTTTATAAGCATTTAGTAAATGTCCAAGTTACACATGAGCATTCATAGTTATTAACTTCCTGCCTCGGCGACAAATCTAATGCGCACCTAATCGCAGACGATATAATAGGTCAGGGAAGTATTTAACTAAGGTAGCTTAAGGCTATGATTGAAGACGTCAAAATACCTGCTGTTTCATACATACTATTTTTCAGTACACATTAGGTTCCTTTAGGGGTTTTTTTAATTTAATGGGATTAGCTTTATTTGCCTACATCAGTCATTCTGAACCTGCCTGCCTGCCTGCCAGCCTGCCTGCCTGCCTGCCTGCCTGCCTGCCTCTCTCTCTCTCTCTCTCTCTCTCTCTCTCTCTATCTATCTATCTATCTATCTATCTATCTATCTATCTATCTATCTATCTATCTATCTATCTATCTATCTATCTATCTATCTATCTATCTATCTGTCTGTCTGTCTGTCTGTCTGTCTGTCTGTCTGTCTGTCTGTCTGTCTGTCTGTCTGTCTGTCTCTCTGTCTGTCTGTCTGTCTGTCTGTCTGTCTGTGTCTGTCTGTCTGTCTGTCTGTCTGTCTGTCTGTCTGTCTGTCTGTCTGTCTGTCTGTCTGTCTGTCTGTCTGTCTGTCTGTCTGTCTGTCGGTCGGTCGGTCGGTCCGTCCGTCCGTCCGTCCGTCCTACTACGCCAAACCAGTGAACCAAGTTGTCTACCATCTTTGGCGACTACGTACATGCTCATCGACGTGATGCTGTCGTGGTCGTTCCATCTTCGTCACTCCAGCTGTGTGACCAGACTCTCCTCATGTCGCCGTCGTCACGCCTTCTACGCAGCCTCAATAGCCCCACTTGTCTAATGCCTTGAGTAACAAGGTATGCTCTCGTGGTCGTGATGCCATCGTGGTCTTTCCATCGTCATCACTATATCTTTGTCATTTGTCTCTCGTCATGCCGTTGTCGTCGGGCCGTTGTCGCCATACCATTGTCATGCCGTCGGCGTCATTGTGGCGTCGCCATACAACCGTCGTCATACATCCGTCGTCATACCGTCGCGGTAATTCCATCGTCGTCATTATAACTTCATGATCCGACTCACGTCGCGCCGTTATCATCACACAGTCGTCCTCGTACCGCCGTCGTCACGCTGTCGTTTTACTGTCGTCACCACTTGCGCAACATCATGCCATCGTTGTCATGCCACCTTGGTCTTTCCATCTACGTCAATCTTTCTTCGCCATTCTATTACATTTATGCTGCTTCGACTTGGCGCTCTTTGGCCACATCTGACCCTTGCGCCAATAAACTCTGCAAATCCAGCAATTACAATTACGCTGCTGTTTTTGTGCCATCATTGTCATTGCGTCGTCGTTACACAGTCGCTACCATGCATCTGTTGTCATATCGTCGTTATGTCATTGTGGTCGTGCCATCGTTGTCTCTCCAGTTTTCTCATCCGACCCTTTTTATACCGTCATCCTCACAGAGGCTTCGGCTACAGTCGTCGTCATTCCGTTTCTCTCATACCATCGTCGTCATTTCGTCGTTGTAATACAGTAGTCTTATACATTCGTTGTCATACTGTCTTCGTGATGCCGTCGCGGTTGTCTCATCTTCACCACTCTAAATTCGATATCCGGCTATCGTCATGGAGCCGTATTCACACAATCGTCGCCATACCTTTATCGTAGTGCTACCGTCGTCATACCACATTTGGCGTTCCTTCGGCGTCAATCCTTCGTCCTCATTCTATCGCCGTCACTGCGTTGGTGTCGTACAGTCGTCGATATGCCGTCATGCTCATGGGAGACCTTGGCAAGTTAGTGCCACATCCATGTGGGAGAATACAGCAGTATGTTGCATATAACCGACGCAACCTAAGTCAGAGAATTAGCCCTACAGATCCTAAATAAATACGATTTCGGAAATACGGCGTGTCGCAACCTTGCTCGAAAGCTAATCGTATCACCATCGACAGTCGTCGTGAGGTGAGTTCACTGGTATTTTTTTTTTTGTTAATGCTGGCAGAACACTTAACTTGAGAGGCCACGAGGCTTTCTTCCTTGCCTGGGGCTTCAGTTCACCGCTGTAAGCCAATTAGAACGAAGCTTTTTTTTTGCCTCTTCCTTCGACTTTACCACTGCTGCTGCTCCTGCTGCGGCTCCTGATGCTGCTGTGACTGCTGCTGTCTGGAACACCGCGTCGGGAGATGGTTCAGGATGTGTGTATACATGACAGGAGCGAGTGAAGGGAAAAGCGACTGGAGAAACTCGTTATCACCCTCCCACGTCAAATGTGCACAATACCCTCTGGAGCTCTCTGGCCGTGGCCACATTAGCCTCTTGACAGCTGTAATTATCCGCGACTCCCCTTGGAGGCATTGCAGAAAGTGCAGCGCTTCCCTTTCTACTAAGGTGCGAGTGCAGAGGAGACGTAGATATAACCGCAGGAACCGTAGAACCGTAGAGAGTTGAGAAGAGGCAGTTACCATACAAGCGTGAGGGGGGGGGGGGGGGTTGCTGGTGAGAAGGCAAGGAAACCCTACTACTATACGACAGCGGTGGCGGGTAAACTGGATGAGGTTAAGTTCACGGTACGATACAGTACGTTGCTGCTATTTCTGAAAAAGAAAAACCATGTAAATATGTCAAGCCGACAAACTGTGCAGGGCATGCAGAAGCAGCGTCACATTATTTAAAGAGCACCGCAGGGTCCAGGCGACACTACGGAATCCATCGACGATTAAATCAACACTTCTTTGCCCGCCGCGTTAGCTTTGCAGCTAGGCATTGCTAGAGGTCGCGGATTTTATCCCAACCGCGGTAGCCGTATTTCGATGGGGGCGAAATAGAAAACGCACGAGCACTTAGATTTCGGGACACGTTAAACAACAACACGGTGTCAAAATAAATCCGGGGTCCGCCACTAAGGCGCGCCTCATAATCCGATTGTGGTTTTGGCATGTTGCAGCCCCATAGTCCAATTCAAGTTTAATACTTCTGCCACAATAGAATGTGTCATGTGAGGCATCGACAATGCTCAACCCTCTCAGACGTTATGAAGTATGACGCAAAAAACGCCTCAAGCAAATTTTTCCCTGTGTGTTTTATGTACTATGCAGACAAACAACAGTGGTACACGCAAAATAACCTTTCACGTCAACTCACCACTCTCGCGCTAGACTAAACGTTGAAGAAATTAAGCTTTAGCCGTCAACAGCACCACTAATTATCGTCAATCAAAGCATTAGGCACGGAATGCTTCACTTACATCGATTCCCACAGTGCGTGGGATCTCCGTAATTTCTTTTTTCGAAATACTTCCGCATACACAGTATGCTCGCCTAAACAACAGGAGAGCGGGGTTTTGTGAAACTTCAAGAGCGCAGATTTTCTTTTGCGATAGCAATTTATCGACACTCCAGGCGCATTTCTTCCGGCCCCGTGGTATTTCGTATAAAGTCCAAGGGCGATAACATCGTAGCTACGCACCGTATGCTGTATGTGCGAGCGAAAGCGTGCGAGGGTGAGCCGACGATGGCGGCTCAATCTCGCGCACGCAAGGGCGGAATGCGGGGAGAAAGTGCGCCATCTTCCTTAGCCCGCTAGCCACCAGGGCGAGGGGGTGTAGGGGGAGGGCGTTCTACTCCGGCGGATGCTGCGTATAGCGTGGTCGCGCGGACGCTTATTGAAAGCGATCTCCGATGGGGACAGAGCCTAGGCGCAACGAGAACTGATAGCTTTGTGTGCGCTGTGTTCTCGCCGATCAGTTCGCTTTGAAGCAAGAGGCAGCACGAGAGTCAATTCGCTCGCTGCTGCTGCCGCATTTCCTCACTCCAGCGTTTTGACAGCGAGTTTGCGCGATCATCTAGTGAGACGTGTTCATGTCTGCTTGTGCGCGCGTGACATGCTTCTTAATTTCGTTCGCAAGCGAATGTTCACATATTATAAAGGCGATAAAATTACTGCATATAGCTGTCTACTAATTTGCTATTTGTAACCATAAATGTGTCGAAGTGTACATGTACCCACTTATTAACAAGTTATGCTCTTTATGATTATTGAATATTAAGTACTGATATTATTCGGTTATTCAATTGTAATTTTTATGAATATTGCGATGCTGAGCCATACGCGGCTGGGAGGTTCCAATCATGTCACTGCTCAAAGTTGCTTTTCCGGTCGAAGGAAAACAATCCAGCGACAACGAAGTATCACCTATACCTTGCTCTCTATAGGGTCGTGCCTCTCTGATGCTTTTCTAGATCTTTCGTGTGGCTCTTTGCTCAGAATTAGTGAAATAGTGATCATAATGATCCTGCACTCACCGCGATTGAAAATTTCGTTATTGCAGTAAATATATAAAATTTCGCATTAAAACCGCACCAAAAGCATGTGAAGCTATTAGCGACATGCATGTTCAAACGCTGGCGAGCCATCAACGTCAATAAACCTGTTGCTTGCACTCATGTTCCTTCGCCTTGAAACACGTGTTCTTGTAAACCACTTTTATGCGCAAATGAGAATGTTTTATATGAACTCTTTTCACTGTAGAAACGAATAAATACAAATCAAGACCGGAATGTCCAACAGAGTTTCAATCTGCAGCGCGTAATCTGAATGTTCAGCGCCACCCCTACCTTTTCTTCTCTTTTCTTTTCGACACTCTAGGGTGTTATTTCGCCAGCACTATAATAGCCAGACAGGCATAGCGAACGTCCCAAATACCTTAGTGACCCGTGAGTTGCAACGTTATCTCTCGGTATTTGTTTTCTGTTTCTTTATGAACCCGCAGGTATTCTCGGGCACTAAATCCGTTGCGTAAGGATATATTACAGCCACTGAAGCGGCAAACGAGTATCCGAGATACACTCTAGCTCTCTCTCCAAAGCTATATGGCTCCGTGCCGCAACTTTTCACAGGCTCCAGGGCTTTTCGCCACCTGGATAGAATGTATAAGATAATCCAAAGAAAGAAAAGAGCTAACATATGGAACTGGAATGCCTAGGACGTGCCAAGAAAAATACCAGATGGGCAATGCAGCTACCCAGTGCCCTCTCGTACGCGCCATTCATTCAACACCCCGGGGCAGAAAAAGCAGATGAAGAAAGCCGCGAACCTCGTATATGTAGCGAGCTTCTGACGCGGATGGGAACCCGCGCGCCGGCCAGCGAGCATTTTGTTCCGCCTCGCTCGGCCGCACCACACACCTGAACGAATGACTCTGGCGAGGCGCACCGTTTCCAACGGCGGCAGCAGCAGCGCCACGTCCTCCGCAGTAGCGAGGAGCAACACGGTAGCCGTCAGACACCGCAATTTCGTTTCTATCCCTTTTGCTTCTGCTGTCGTAAAGGATGACACCGCGTGGCAGCAAATTACAGAAACGGGCCGTACGTGCCGGTCTGACCCCTCGCGCGCGCCGCTGGGAAGCCACCGGACAGCGGCCGTAAAGTCTGCGAGACTTGTTCATGCCTTTCGTTTGCTCCCGCTTCCTATCCATTCATTTTGCCCAAGTTTTACTCCTTGTATAGCAAGGATGTAGTGGGAATATTTTGTGAGGTTTCCTGCGTTGTTTCGAATGCTTTCATTTCTTCTCACTGGCCGTCAGCTCTCCTCTGCTACCAGCCTACACCCCCTCCCCACTATCTCTTACCGCTTTCAGTCTTTAATTTTACATGAAAGACGAACTGTCTCGAATGTTTTTGGGCTTTTATTTCAAGTACGCTTAAGAGCTTCTTATAACTTATGGTCCACATAGAAGAGACTTTCTTAAGCTGTTGAAAATGTCCGCAGTTTACGGTCGTGTGTTATCATATTACACAGCTTCAATTTTCAATCTGAGCGCTTGGCGGGCTTTGGACCTACACGACTTAGCAGAACAATCTGGCCCACGCTGGGACACTCCAATTTTATCAAAGAACGTTGTCCCGACGAGCAAATATGTTGGCGTTATCTGGCGCTGATAGATATTTAAGCACGAACACACGCGTTAACAAATGAACGCCAACACCATAGCTCCCTGGCTAGCACTGTAGTTTCTAAGAAATAAGCCCCTGAAGGTGATTACTTTCTGCCTCCAGCTTGCGTATTTGCTGCGCTCTGCAACACTACGTTTACAAAATTCCTCTTGCAAGAGGATGACACAATGCATGTTCTTTATCTCAGCATGTTTTGTCTTTCGCAGAATGCATGCGCAGATATCGTTCATATCCCTTCGGTAATTTTTGACACACAAGATTCAAATTATCGACTTCAAGGCTTCTTGCAGAGATAATAGGAGTAATGAAAACGGCATATATCTAAATCCGCGAACATATATTGCTGTTCTTTTATACGTTAACTTTAGTTGTTTCCTCCGTCATGGTGAACCGGGGGACAAAAGACACTCGCGTAACTGGATTTTGTTGGCCACAATGCGCCTGATACGGTACTGATCCCAAGCCATTACGCAGGTCTCCAGACACTGCATGTGCTTCCACCGCAGGACTTTTCTGGTTCTCATTTCTTCAAAGAAAACGTATTTGTTGGACTTGGCCCATTTGTTATCAGAGCGCTACATGATAAACTGACACCCGGAATGAAAAAATCCATATGGGCCAACTTTTATTCAAGGTATTGCACGACCACCTTGTGCGCGCACACTGCGTAATGACGTCCCGAGTACCAGTGCTGATTTTAATACGCATGAGGCAATGCTTCTGGAATATTTTTTCTAGATTAACGCTTTAAGCATGGCGATTAGTAGGAATTTTCTCTAATGAAAAATTCTAGCTTAAGAATTTCTCCTGTTTACGGACTCTATCCTATACTAACTGTTCAATATTGCTTGCCCACAATGAGAGAGCTTTGTCTTTTTATTTTTTATTTTATTTATTTATAGACTTTTTGGAGTTATCTTACGGATGTGATAAATGCTACTGGACAGCGGTGAACTTTTCACAGGAAAGAAAAGCTTTGTGAAGTGGGCCCAAAGTTCCTTGCCGGATGCTCAGATGAGAATTCTTGGCTCGACTTTCTTTAGGCTGCTCCCTAATCTCCACAGGAATGAATGCATTCTCAGAATACGGACATCGGGCGAGCCCTGGCACGATTGGGACGTGAGAGTGCGATCTCTGCCGCTGCTGAGACGTGGTAATCCTTCGCCATTTGCCTCGCGTCGTTGAAATGCGACAGCGCAAGTCCTGCCGCGAGAAGTTTAACTGCACGACCGGTCGCGGCAAGAATGTTCCTAAAATCCACGAGCCGCGAGAAATCGTAATGAGTTTTGCTCTTCCTATTTCGCAGCCACTGTGGAAGACCTGCGCCATGATGAAACGCCGCGCATCTTCACGGGCGGTGGAAGAGAAGCGTGGCCGAATAACGTGAGTGAAAATTGGAATACGAGAATTAAATGACGGCTTTCAAAGGTACGTCAAGGCAGTCTCTTAAAGAGCCATCTGACGCGGAGCTCATGAGATAGAATCACAGAAAGCGGACAGGATGCGATTTTTTTTTTCATGAGACCGCATTTCAATAACTCAAATGTACTGACTTGCTTATCGTTGTTCTTTCATAGAGAATACTATTCCTTCAGAGTACTTACCGACAATGATACCACTTTATATATATATATATATATATTACTGAGTCTCCACAGTCATATTTTTGTAGATCAATAAACTAAAATGTATAATGTCACTTTGAAATCCTGTTTCTCCGACATTTGAGAAAACGATAGGGTGGAATAGTGAAGCTCACGGAGGTTCACATTGTGTGCGTGCGCGTGTGCGTGCGTGTGTTTGTGTGTGTGTGTGTGTGTTTGTGTGTGTGTTTGTGTGTGTGTGTGTGTTTGTGTGTGTGTGTGTTTGTGTGTGTGTGTGTGTGTGACTCCACTGAAAGAAGGAAAGTCTTGTTGAAAGTCTTGTTTCTTTCTTTCCTGTTTCTTTCTTTTTTTTTGGGGGGGGGGAGGGGTAAGGGGGCAGGTGGACACAGATATAGTTCACTATAGTTATGTAAATGTACGTGTTACAACGTTTACTTCTGTTTCATTGTCTGGAATGCACTCTGAGCGAAAAGAGAACATGCTGAACTCATTTACTTCGATGCGCACGATCAAGTAAGAAAATTCATAATTTTTGACTTTTCTTACGCCGCTAATCACATCAACGCAAAGAAGGAAATAAAGGATATTATAGACGCAGGCAAATTCATGAAAGCTCCTGCGTCTTAACGTCAAATATTCTGAAATTTTGTCATTATTTACAGCGGATGTTTCTCAAAAACAGCGATTTCACTGATGTATTCAAGAAAAGGCCAGTGAGTAAAAGTTAACGATTGTAAGGAGCAAACAGCCCACATATCTACTAGAGTATACTAAGCGATTATTATAAGCTGTCATTATAAAAAGCTCTTTAACAGCTTCAAACTGGTGTGAAGAGCTACAATTCACACTGCAGCGGTTGTATTTAGCGGTGATGCTGTATGGTTCGATAGCTCACTGGCATCTTGTAACCTTCGACTCCTTCTTGGTGGCTAAACGGCTGTTGAATTTTATTACTGATTAAAATGGCTGGCCTTTGATGCTCAGACATGACACGAAATGGAAAAAAAGATTAAAAAGAGAAGCTACTCTGTTTCACATTTCGGCGTACATCAGTCAACCCAAGCACGTCAATATTAATCCCGAGCCTTGAGGCTATGCTGTGCGCCAAAGAGTAATAATTGTCCGCGAGATATACAGGAAAGGTCAAGCGCAGCATGCCAATCATGTTTTTCCTTTTACGGCGATGTTAATCTCGCCCATTAGTTGGTGAGCCAACAGGCACATTGATTTTCCAAACTCTTCAATGGAAGCACTAAGTGAGCTGAGCAGTATGCTGCTTCATTTTGACGCACGGCACAGATATCAACGCTGGGCCCCAGACTATGCCTCATCGCAGTGATTTTCATTGTTTTCGTGGTGTGCCCGCGTTCGAAAAAGAACGCGCCACAGCGGAGTACACCTTATTTCTTTGTTACAAACGGAGTGTGACATTAGTTCGGGGAAGGAACGAGCTTTAGCTGCGTTTAATTTCAACAAGCTTTCGAAAGAAATAGCGGCACAATGAAAACCACAAGGGCCGCGTCATCTGGCGCCATGTTTAGGGAGAAAATTGAAATTGTAAAATTCAGGTGTCGGCCTCCATAAGCTATATATGAAGTTGAAGTTTATTTTTCCCCACCAACAGTACAGTGTATTTTACATAGAACAGTTGTGGCGTGGAAAGGGGGAAAAAAGCTGCGCTGATACAGCCTGACTAGCCCCACCTCCCATCCGTACAAGGCAGCAGAGCGATAGCACAGCAAACTTCACACAGCCTTAACGTATGATAGAAATATAAACAAAATAAATAAATAAAGCTTGTACGATAATTGTCAAGTAGACATAATTATAGACTAGAGTACGACGAGCGTTGAAGACAAACATCTCGACAAGTTAAACAAAAGAAAGAAAGAAAGAACCAAAGAAAGAAAGAAAAGCGGATACGGTACGATAAGGTGCTTGGAGAAAAGCCACTGATACGTCTCTATTTTTATTGTGTAGCCTTTACGCTTAACCTCTAGCGCTGATGTAAACAACTTCTTGTAACTGGTCAATTGCGTCTCTTGTGGTGAACGAAAACCTCGTATCTTGTTACTTATGTATGAACGCAGCATTGTTATAAGGATTTTGATGCTTTCATTGGCAATGATTTTTTTTAGGCAGCAGGTAATGAAAACGAAAACGTTTCGTCATTTTCCTATCGTCGCTTTGTTTCGTTAAGCTATTTCAGCCAGAAACTGGCATCACTGGCCTGTCATTTTAGGCTTTCCGCTCTCGTCAGGGGCCCGCTATCCTTCCCTGGGAGAGCTGCGCCCGTTACGCGATGGCTGCTCTCGCCATCAGCGCCGAGAGCTGAACGTGGCCCGAGGACCCGCTCGGTCTGCAGGGACGGCACGGCTGAGCGGCAATTAAGCGCGCAGGCCGCGTCAGCGCTCGAACCAGCCACCCGCAGGGTCGGCTCCGAGGGCTTCCTGATAAATGGGGCCTTCGTCAGCGCACGTCTTCCACAGGAAGAGCACGTCTCGCCAGCTTGCTTTGCCGGCCCATCAATATCCGCCACGAGGAACGCGCTCAGAAGCCGTCGGCCCAAAAAAGAAAAAGAAAAAAAAACGACTGGCAAGAACAGGGCGGAGTGACACGTTGCACGCTCTTACTGTTTCGCGCTCGCGAATTTTGCGCATACGCTCGCAAGTATTGCAAGCTCAACCACAAGAAAACGGTGCTTAGCGTTGTCACGTATGTACACCCATTCGCACATTCACGTTTCCGGAGGTGCTGACCGGTTAGCCGACTACACGTGGCTTGCCGGTGATTAGGAAACGTCCAAGAGAAGGTCAAAAGTAAAGGTATCGCGCTCAGCGGCAAAGCGCAATTGGTCTGAAGTTGTCCTAGAGTCACATTTAAATCTGAAATCACCTTGCACTCGTGAAAAATACATGATACTTGTAGGGGGCATCTTTTCGACAGGGATCGGTTTCTGTGTGAAATGAATCAACCACGAGAGTACAGGTGCCAGATTGCTTGACCCCCTCCCATATTGATAAGGCAAACTCCACTTCATAGAGAATTAACATTGCCTCCAGGAGTGAATTCAGTAGTTTTATTCTTCTTTTTATTGTGCTTTTATTTATATTTTACTTTATTACTTCTTGGGCTTGAGTCGAGGTGTAGCGGACGCCACTGTACGAGCCAATAGTTCCATTAACTCCCTATCAATAAAATCGAATCTGCGATTTAACGAGCCGAAACTGCACTGTAGCCTGCGAGAGTCGATGTAGTGTCTAGGGTTCCAAATTATTATTGATCACCTGGTTTTCTTGAACGCCCACTCAAAGCACAATGCACAAGCGTGCATTACAATTGTAAATTTTATTTATCGTAATAACACGGCAAGAGATACTCAACTGTGTGCCTCAACAAACTAGGAGAAAATGCTTTTCTATAACGATTTATAACGGTAAATGTTATCGTTATCATCCCCCGAAAATGCGTGCGTTTTCTAATTCAGCTCTCGTTAAATATTAATAAAACAAGCACCTTATCAGTGCTGGTATATTTTCTGATATAGTAAGCAAACGTTATTAAGAACATGCAATCAGGGGTTATAATTGTGCTAACAATTTACTTTAGCATGAAACTAAGCAAGCTTTCATCTCCTTATTTTATCACGATTCCTTTCGTTTCTTCTCGTATCCCCTCTCATTTTCTTATCCCCTTAGCCCTGCATAGCGCTACAAGGCAGTCTTTACACTGGCTAATCTCCCTGCCCTTACCTCTCTTTTTCTTGCTCCTTCTTCATCCGTTCAAAAAATAGAATTCGAAAGGGTTTTATTTGATGATAAAAAGTATATCCTGACTTTCTTCCTTATCGAAGAAAATGCACTGTAAGATATAAAGCAGACGTGGCCTCATAACGAGAAAGATTTGGGAGAAAGGAAGTTGTACATGCACACCAGTAAAATAACTTTGATTTCAATATAGGAAAATGGCGTTTCAAAGCGCGACAAGATGGCCTGACAGCCATCTTTTTACACTTCGTTTTTTGTGTGCATGCGGAATTATACTAAGACACAAAGCAAGAGATGGCTAAGCACTTGCCATAATTTTTTATGGTCTAATATATTCCGACATGATCAGAGGCGTCAAAAGTTTTAAACCGTACATCCGATATGCATGGGCGTAAGTTATCGACTGCTGTGTATTGTAATGTTATCACTTCCATCGTTGTTTCCTATAGGATCGCACCCTTTACGACTGCGACCGATATTAGGGGAAAATGTTCAAAGTCGTGGACACCGTAAAAGTACCGCGAACCTTATAGGTGATACGACCATGACAAAGTACAGCCGCCTGCACCAAGGCTGGTTCTCAAGGTTTCATCGCCGCACGTCAGCGAATATTACTGGATATCCCCCGTACTTTACCGCCGCTTTCTTGCGCAGTGTTCAAGTAGTTTGTTTCTTTTACTCAGAAGATTATTTTTTACACGCACAGGTATGCTGTTTACGTGTTGTCCACTCTATGACTTATTTTCTCGGCAGATGCGCCCTCTTGATGTTTTCTTCTTCTTTAATAAATGCTCCGGCAGCAGCGCACTAAACTGCGTGGAGCTTACCAACAAAAATCACAGCCAAATCTTAATAGATACTGCTAATAGAGAGCGAATTGGGCAGTATTGGTTACCGCAATAAACTCTGAAAGGTGCTTACGCCGGCCATACCAACGTAAAACTTTCGCATATCTTCAAAAGCGGTACAGAATAGGAATGCCTAGTAAGAAATTTCATGCACGCTTTTAGAGTGCAGTATTCGTTGTAAAGCTCCGTTTCAAAGTCTTCTTTTCAAAGTCAGCTAATATATTTGCCTTACGCAATACCTATGGTTTGGTAGGCTTATGCTTATGGATTGGAAATGAGCGAGGCTATTTGAAGTCACGTGAGTTACAATTGAATAGAGATTAAGAGCTAAATATCTGTAGTTGGGCAGGGCCGGTAATGCGTATAGAGCAAATGACCAGTGCACTGCTGGTGCAAAGGGAAGGGAAGCGCACGCGAAGGCGGTAGAAGGTCAGGTTCTGTAATGAGTTTAGGAACCTAAATTTGCAGCCGCAGGAGGGAGTTAGCTGACGCCAAAAAGGGAGTAATTAGAGACCGCTTGTAGAGCAATTCGTGTTGCTGAGGATATAAATGAGGGTTATCAAAGTAAACAAATTTGAATGCGTGGAAAAAAAAATTATCCAGACACTATCGCCCCACTTGAATCAACATTTCTTGGCTAAATGCGATCCACCTCGCTAGGATTAATTTATGTGTGAACGCACGAAGCATTATGTACCCTGACGCTCACATAAAAGCAGCCGAGTATGCGTCCGGAAGAAGTATATTTTACGCAAATGGAGAAGACACTCAGCAGTCCTTCTTAAATCTTTGTCTTCACCCTAAAATATATCCTTTCCATCACATGCTAATACTTGGTCATTCATAACAATGCTTACTAAATTTTACTCTTTTTGAATTTCTCACTCTTTCATGCGTTCCCTTATAGTCTTTTTACATAACTTACTTGTATCTTGCTTTTCTTTTCTCGACGAAGAAAATAAAGCGTCCTTTCATCTGCTTTACGAACTAGCACTGCTAATGAAGGCTGCTGTTCGAATGCGTGGACTAGATGCACGTACTGTATAAATAAAATCTTGAATGCATTTTGAAAAAAGGCCTTGCTGAGAACGCTTTGATAAAATCTCGAGAGTGAATGGCTTCGCAAATAACTGTTGCGAACGCGGGCGCACGTCAAAAGCAGAACAAGGATAATCAACATATTTTTGCTTTGGTTTACCAGCGCAACGTCGTCGTCATACCTGCGCCGACTACTTACGACGAATAAGCAAAATCTCAAGGCTCGTGTGAATGCAATCAGTGGCAAACTAGTTTGCAGCATCACCAGAGGCTGCTCCCCCCCCCCCTCCCCACCTTGTTAGACTCTTTAATGCTGTTTGTTATTGAGAGCCTTAAAATATCTTATTTCACGCCGAAATCCACATAAAAAACTTTTTCTGGACCAAGATTCAGAGAGAGTGCAGTTGGATAAACACAGAAGAAAACCGGCCGGCTTGGTGTTTACAAAAGCGGCGTAAAGTAAAAAAGAACACACACAACGAAAGAAAAAAAGAACTCTCAATGAAAGACTTTAGCGTCTTTGCGAACCTATCATGCACGCTGAAAAAGAAAAAAAAAGAAAGCGTATCAATTTCTATTCACAAGGTCGCTGCTAACGAGCTGCTATCACGGCTCTTCAAGGAGGGTGCACGGACGAAGCAAAATTCAGGTGCGTGCGCACAGCACCTTAAGCACTCAGGCTAAAGATAACGATACGCTCTTCATCTATAAGCCCCGCTAAGAGAAAAGCAGCCTTACATGGCAGTGACATGTAGCCTGTTTCTGCAACGCATCCCGCTAGAAAAATAAATGACAGAGTTGCACGCAGTTCAAGCGCCACGCTCAAACCAACATGAACATGGCTGTCCACGGCGTGTACCAATGGCTCATGTCTCACACGCATTCTGAAAACTGATGTATGGTGCCAGGTAAGCAGTAAAATGCTCTTCGATTAAGCTTCCCAAGCGTACAACTTTTACTTACACAAATAACGTCTAAGGTTTGTTCTTTGAAGAAAATGCACACGAAAAGTAGATGCCTGCTCGAGGTTGCCACAGACAGTGTCATGTAGTCTCTTGATACGATTGGAACTATTAAGGGATTATTAGGTTTCTCTACCATGCCACGCAGACAAATGAAAAGCACGGCATGTAAGCGAGAAATACGTGTAAGCCAGAGAAAAAATTTGCAGTTCCGCCTGAAACGCGAAGCACCGATTGCGATAGCAAATTAGTAGATAGCTGTACGAAGTATGGTTAGTAGTTTTATCGGCCGTATAACATTTTAAAGATTCGCTTACTAATTAAATTAACAATGACACAATATGTAAGCGTGACTCAACGAGGACGTAGAAAGAAAGAGACACACAGAGACAGCGCTCTGTTTGTGTGTCTGCTTCTTTGTACGTCCTTGTTCAGCCGCGCTTAAACACACTATCATGGATTCAAACCGACCAGCCCGTCAACGTGCTTTAGCTAAATTATTCAGCATGATGTCACGCGCGCATAGGTAAGCTTGAACACAGATCGCTCGGTGACAGCGGCAACTGTCTATGAAAACGCTGGAGTTAGGAATCACGGCAGAAGCCGCGAGCCAATTGACCTCCGTGCATCTGTCGCTTCAACGCGAATGAAACGTCAAAAGCACAGGGCATACGAAGCTTCTGGCTCTACGCGCACTCTGCAAACATCGCAGATCGGTTTGAAGAAGAGGCCCGCGTGGGCGCGCACTTTAGCCACAGCGCAGACCACTTTCAAGACACACGAGCGCCGGCAACGCATGCCTACGGCTTACGCCAATGGCGTCTACTACGGCGTCCGCGATTCGCGTGGCCATCGCCGTAGTAGACGGCGCGGTTGTCTCCTCTCTGTACGGAGCGGCGGGCGAGGAGGACATCGAGGCACCGTAGCAGCCGCCGGAGAATTCCTTCCCTCCTCCCTCGCCTCAGCCCCCTGCCTCGCGCGCCACAGGAGAGGGCACGCATCCGGACTGCGTTTCTCGCTCGCGCACGCGAGATTGAACCGCGTTCGCCGGCTCACCCTCACACACTTTCACTCATACGGAACCTCACGGCGATGACGGCGCCGACGGCACCGACAGAAGTGCGCCTGCAGGGTCCATATAATTGCTATCGCAATAAAAATAACTCAACAGATTATCTCCCCGCAAAGCCTCTTGTTCAACGTGTCTCTCCAGACACTTGACGCTCAACAATAAGCGTCGACACTCAGTCGTTGGTTGTGTTCTGCCCTGAAGGCGCTTGCTGATCGTAATAACAGTGCTTAAGAACACTAACTGGCTTATCACACATTTTTGTGCGTTGAAAATGGAAGCACTGTGATTAATGTCAGGGAGATATTATACCAAACGATTAAAGAGTCTAATCTCCTAGTTTGCTGTTCCGTTCGCTAAAGGTGTTGGCAGCGTCGAAGTATCTACACAGAGTTTTGCGCCTGCATCTTAACGACTCCGCAGTTCTGTTTGAGGACGTCGAGCGTACTTCAGGCTTTTAGAAATGTATGTTAGAAGGCTGTGCCTCTTTACCTTGATAAACTCATCTGCTTCATCGGGATAAAGCTCATCCGCCGCCAGGGCTATGAGTGACCCTGCCTAGCACTCATTGGGATAAGTTCACGACACATACACAAATACCCAAGAAAGAGGGAAGAGGGACAGCCGCCACCGTATCTCGATTGCCGCAGCATCGAACGCGTCACGTGGATGCTCTGGGCGCGGCTCCCAGTGGTTTCAAGCTGTCTTTTGGTTTTTAAGTTTATTTGCCTACGTCTTGTTCTTTCTGCATTTTCAATTGAAAGCTCAATAAGTTGTCCCGTGTTTTGCATAGTTTTATTGTCTTATAAGATTGAAAACACAAACGAAGACAGGGCCACGAGAAACGTGGACAGGCACTTACTTCCAGCGTTGTTGAATGTGGAAAAACAATGATTCTATTCATGTTGCTAGAAAGCAGTATCACACGAGAAGATAAATAAAACCACAACGTGTGAAAACAACACTTTCAACACACATGGGACATGAGCAAATAAACCAGAAAACAAACTAAACAAATGACCGCGAGCGCCTGTTGCACAAGCCAACACCCTCCAAGTAAGTTACTTCCTTCTGAGATAATGACATAGAAGGTTTACTGACACACGTGCACTCCTCCCCTTTCATTCGTGACGCTTCGACTGTAACCCAAGTGCTTACATCCTTGTGCTTATAAATTACCACAGTACGTTCCATCTCTTCTTGATGTCCCCTCTCTAGTATAACCGCTTTCTAACATGTGTCAGATCATCGTTCTTCCGCATTAAACTCAATTGGAAGTAAGCGCCTGAACATCTTTCTTGTGGCCCTGTCTTCCTTTGCGTTTTCAAGCTTCTTACACTATAGAATGCCTACTACCCCAAACTATCACTCTTCATTGTCTAGCTCAGCGTAGGCCATGCGAAAATATACGTAAACATTTGCTCGAAAACCAGCAGAAATTAGCAGTTTTTTTAAAATGCAAGGAATTGAAATATTTTAAACGAATATCATGTTCGCACGGATCCAGCGCTTATTTGTAGTTATACTATGTGCAATCTACAAAGTAGTAACGCTACAGAATCACCTTCAAAATTCTTGACAAGGTGTGTGGTTTGAAAAACCACAGGGTGCGCAGCGACTCTCGAGCATTACTGCTATTAAACAGATGCCGTATTCCAACTTTACACTTGCTTTGCAACGGCCTCCAACGACATCTGGTACCTGAAATCTAAAGTGTTCAGTGTATTGATGGCCAATACTTAAACCCAAAAATGAAAAAGGCAAATATGACTCATTGCTCCTGCGCAATAAAAGCTTACTCTAATAAAGTAAGTGTAATAGCAGTTGTATATTCAAAATGCAGTAGATGTTGCTATTGTCTTTCATGAAAGACGCGAAAAACTAATATACTCAGAAATTTTGCCACTGAATCGGTAAAAATTTTATGAAGTCAACAGACCTACTGACAAATCAGCAGCTGTGACAACACTGGTACCACATAAGATATTACCTTGCCATTTAACGTCTAGCTATAACTTTATATTTTTCTTATATTTATATATATCTATATATCCGAACAGAACTTCACTCGTCACCAGCCGCGACAGCCTTCGAAGCATTGTAAACGTACAGCTTTTGTTTATTCTGAACTCCGCAAAAGAATGAAAATAAGAGGATGTCAGAGAAAACAATAAAGACGGGGTCGTGCTTTAACGCGACCGCCGCCGTGTGTTATGGATCGGAAGACAGTAAGGTCGTAGATCCACTTTTACGATCGTGGATTTGCGTCTCACCCTCAGCCTCTTCTCTTTGCCGTTGCTGCCTTACTTTCGTCTGCATAGAAAGCCCACAAAAAGGAGCCAGCGTATAGCATCACTTCCTCGTCCGCCTTGACGTCAGAGATTGCTGGGGCGAACCGAGCGTGCAGTAGGGGGCAATCGCAGCCCGGCTTGTAAGTCACCCGCAGTTCGCGTCTCCGCGGCTCGCCCCCAAGTGCACGAACACGGAATAGGCGCTCGCGCCGCGAATGGCGTCTTCTTTAGCTCTAAACGATGCGTAAACGTCGCCCCGAATCCCGATTTCGGCGAAGCCAGGGCGACCTATGCTCTCAGACTACCTCGCCCTTCCGTGCGTGCAAGCAAATTGCGATGCGGGACACAGGCTCCTCTTTAATACTAGCGCACCTCGGCGACGGCTGAGATAGTACGCAGAGCACGAGCACGAGACTTAACGCTCGAAGCACTAGCGATGCACAAGCTCAGGCACGTGCGGTAAAATTAGGCTCGTGTCTCCCGTTTCCCTGTTCGGCCCCATGGTCTCCCCTCTCGGAACTAATCAAGCCGGCTTTAGAAATTCAGTGTCATCGTAAATTTGCTAGTGCAATGACTCGACGGACACCAATGCACTTGATGTAGTTCTCGAAATGGGAAAACGCTAATCTCGCATGAGCTAAAGAACAGAAATTTATTTCGGCGCCGATCTGACAACGTTACTGCTATAACATGGCTGAACACTCCCTAGTCATTCTTCCCCGCCGAAGGTTTTTTGCCGCTGTTCACAGTATATATAGAGGATAGGATACTTTCGTTTGTAGTCGTAAGTACTCAAAGTGACGCTATATAAATGAACTGTTCTTTATTTCTCTTTTCGCGAAGAAATGTTCAGAGTCAAAACACTTTACGTTCGTTATCACGACTAGCCATGCAAGCTGTTCTACGAACTGCCCCTTGTTTGGAGTTTAATTAACGCAAAGCTATCTTATTGCTTGTAATGATGTTCATTGAAACAGTGCACGTTAACGAACACCAGGTAGACAAAAGTAATTCGGAGTCGCCCACTACGCCTTGCCTCATGATCAAATAGGCGTTTTGGCACGTAAAACAGCAGAATTTAATTCAATTTCTTTAAACAGCGCTGAAATCTGAAGAAGAACAAGATAGGTCCAGTGAAGACAGCGTTCTATGCATATTCGGTGTGCTTCGCTTCGCTTTGTCAGATTCCTGCAACTAATCTCCAGTAACGATGAACATCCAACAATTCCAATTCGCAATTAAGGTTGGTAGATGTACCAAGCACCACTTTTTCCGAGGTCGTAAGTGAGAAACCAACATAAGCATAGCATTTAGCATATGATCCTTGCGGGTAGGTCATCAACTCAAAGGACAGCCCGTTTTTTTCGCGTAAGTCGTACTCAAGCACTGCTACGGTGTTGGGCTGCTAAGCACGAGGACCCAGGATCGAACGCCAGTCACGGCGGTCGCATTTCAATGGGGGCGAAGTGCTAAAACACTTGTGTGCTTAGACCTGGGTGTACGCTAAAGAACCACAGGCGGTCCAAATTACTCCGGATTCCCCCACTAAGGCGTGCCTCATAATCTAATCGTCGTTTTAATTGGCACGTAAAGCCCCAGAATTTAATTTTTTTAGTACTCAAGCACTCACAATATTACCGCGAAAACAAAACAATTACAGTGACTTTTAAAAGTCTGGCCCTAAAGTTCAATACAGGACGCCTGAAACATGCGCCTTCCGTGCGTTCTGTGCGCGCGAATAGCGCAGGCGTTGCGCCATCTCTGTTTGAACCTCTGACTAATAATATGCAGCTTCTGGCAGAGGAGTATGACCTCTAAGACCTCTGGTGCAACTCAGCATCCTTTTCTAAGCAGGCATCGTATAAGTTACGCCAGTGCGGCAGGCAATTTGAATTGCAGAATTGAGACCTTTTAGCCGATATTTAACACTTCGATGAAATTGTCTCTCAGTATAAAATAAACGTTGCAAGCTTTACAGAAAGGTGACGCATCATTTAAGCTCTATTCGATGTTCGTCTTCACTGCGAAATTATAGAACGCTTACAAGACCATGCTGCCTCGCTTACTAACGAATAAGTTGACACTGGGGGCGGACTATGCGGAAGTTATTATAATAGAAACGGCTGAAAAGGCGGTAGAGTACGAACGCACAAGAAATACAAGAGGAAACAGATAAATGGATTAAAACTGCATTCGCCCTCAGAAAAGCAAATGTGACACGTATTGTGACTCTCCTGTGTAACACCTCACACAGGAGAGTCTGCTGACTTTCCCAACACAAAGAGCGTTGTCTTGTGGGAGTTGGCGCGAAGAGCCACGGTTTATTTAGGCCAGCCAGTCATGGTGCAGCGGGATTTTGGGAGCGCCAGACACCACGGCCGCTCAGGTCGAGCGAACTAGCGTGTTCCATTCTCGCACTACCTGCGCGCCAGCCCGTCTTCTTCGCCGACTTTGGAAGCGATAGTCGCGCCGCCACACTCTTATTTGCCTACGCATGCGCCCTAAATCATTGACTGCGGGCTACGCACAACATGCTTACTCAAGCATGCCTGCTATAATGAAACTGGTGTGACTAATTGCTAATAGCGTGCGACCATTTCGCAAAGGTACAGAGCTTAACAATAGCAGTGGTTCTCCACTAAGCTATACACAACTCGTTTCCTTTTTTCCTGAAATATTTCCAAGTTTTTCTTTAAATGTATGTGGCGGATAGCGCAATGTTGTATATCTCAACAGGAGAACGCTACTTAAGAGGCAGATATTCAATTAGCTAATCAAAAACGTTAACTAAAAGTATTTTCATTATTGTCATTACGACACATGTTCCAAATGCTGAAATTTAAGTCATGCGGCGGTAACGTCAAATCCAGGCAGCAGTTTACTTGATACAAAGACCAATCAGGAGATATACATCCCCACAATGCGCTATCGAAACAAGCTAACGTAACTTTGTATCAATAGGTATTACATGTGCTTTACATGCTTCTTAAGTACTTCTTTCAGAAGAAAACGCCTTGTTCTTAAAGTTCCTTACCTAAGTCACACACAGAACATGTTTAACAAGCTTAAGCTTGTAAACGTACAATCTATGTACAATTTCATACTACTTCGACAACATAAACTGGAAACAAACAAGAAAAATTAACTTCTGAAATCACTGGCGAGGTTGCGAAAGAATTCCCCTGCGTACAACACATGCTATCCCGAAGCATGGAAAGTTGATAGATGCCGCACTACCTACGGTAAGCAAATGTCAAAGTACACATTACCGACCTTGTTAAATGAGTTGGCCGAAGATAGCATGGATATAGAAATGGTCTCTGTGAATCAGCTACGCAACATATATGTATAACTCTCTATTGTTATATTTTTTGTTGAAACATTACTTGTAATTTCTGTACTTTTTTGCTTGTTTATGATACAGTGAAGTTCCCACGATGTTTTTGTATATTCATGAATTTTCTTTACGCACATGTCTGCCTGTTGTTTGCATTGTTTTTTGTATTTTCTGTAGTTCTTGCATTTCTTGAAAATTGATTTTCTCCTCTACTTTTTGTATAAGATTGATACCACTGTATGTCAGGCTATCGTGCACGGACCTAGTCAAGCCTTTTCACGCTTTTTGTCCGTGCTCCAAACATCTGGCAGATGTTGAATAAAGCTGAATTGAATTGAATACCGCCGGAAACAAGCTAAGGCGTTGGCTGGGCAACATGACATGCTTAATTAGCGAAATAATTGTCACTCTGCATCTGCCAAGTAAAAGTTTGTTAACTACTCAGGAATTTCGTACAGGTCACTTATGTGAAAACGCCATATATGAAGCAAGAATTTTGAGTTAATTTTCATTGCTTCGCTGCAGTGACGTCGCTACTTACTAGTACACAAAAACAAATATTTAGGAAAATCAATTGGACAAGAGTAAAATTGGCCAAGAAGAAACAGGCCAACCATTACGCAGTAAGGGTAAAAGCAGACCAATTCAAGCTGGTACTTGGAAACAAATATACACCTTATAACAAAGATATGAAGATGACATAGATGTAATGAATGAAACTGTAACTTTAGGTTAGCGTCAGAAGCAGCAACTGAAGTGGGAGTTAAGGCACCAACGCAACCAGTAGTTAAGCTCTCCATAAAGAAACGACAAAGAATGAACGTGTCCAACTTAAGAGATCAGCGAGAACTCGCAGAACTGTCAAAAGGGATCAACAAGGAGAAAGTAAGGGATATTCAAAACTATAACGCTAGAAAGACTGAGGAAGCAATAAAAAATGGACGTAGCACGAAATCAGTGAGAAGAAAACTCGGCATAGGACAAGCCAAGATGTATGCACTGAAAGATAAGCAAGGTAATATCGTCAGCAACTTCGAAGATATAGTAAAAGCAAAGGAAGAATTCTATACTGACATGTACAGTACCCAGAGCAGCCACTATACCTCCATTCAAAGTTGTAACGAACAGGTTACAGAGGCTCCTTCTATAACTCGCGACGAAGTTAGAAGGGCCTTGCAAAGCATGAAACGGGGAAAAGTGGCAGGAGAAGATGGACTTCCAGTCGATTTAATCAAAGATGGAGGAGACATAATTCTTGAAAAATTTGCTGCCCTTTATACGAACTGTCTATTTACTTCAAGGGTCCCAAAGAACTGGAAGAATCCCACCATTATGCTAGTCCACAAAAAAGGAAACGTTAAAGATTTGAAACATTGTACGCCCATTAGCTTACTTACAGCATTATATAAAATATTCACCAAGATAATTTCCAATAGAATAAGGGCAACACTGCACTTCAGTCAACCAAGGGAACAGGCTGGTTTAAGGAAGCGATACTTCACAATGGATCACATCCATGTCATCAATTAGATAATCTTGAAATCTGCGGAGGACCATCAGCCTCTCTATATGGCTTTCATACATTACGAAAAGACATTTGATTCAGTGGCGATACCAGTAGTTATAGAGGCATTACGTAGTGAAGAAGCAAAGGAAGCTAAGGTAAATATCCTAGAAAATATCTACAGAGATTCGAAAGCTACCTTAATTCGTCATAAGAAAAGTATAAAGATGCATATAAAGAGAGGAGTCAGTCGGTTTTCAGATGACATTGTCCTTTTCAGCAACACTGGGGACGAATTACAACAAATGATTGAGGACATTAACAGAGAAAGCGTAATAGTGGGGTTGAAGATCAAAATGCGGACGACATAGATAATGCTCGTTAGCCTGGCAAGGTAACGAGAGTTAAACATCACCAGTCAGCCTGTAGAGTCTGTGAAGGAGTACGTTCCCCTTAGTCAATTACTCACAGGGAACCCTGATCCGGAGAACGAAATTTACAGAAGGATAAAAATGGGTTGGAGTGCATACGGCAGACATTGTCGGTCCCTGAAAGGTGTACAATCAATGCATTCAACCGATGCTAACATGTGGGGCAGAAACTTGTAGATTGACAAAGAAGCTCGAGAACAAGTTCAAAGATCGATAGAACGAAGAATGTCAGGCTAACGTTAAGAGACAGGAAGAAAGCGGCATGGATCAGCGAGGAAACGGGGATAACCGATATTATAATTGACATAAAGAGAACAAATGGAACTGGGCAGGCCATGTAATGCGTAGGTTAGGTAATCGGTCGAATATTATGTTTACAGAATGGGTGGCAAGAGAAGGTACACACAGTCTACGACGGCAGAAGACTAGGTAAGGTGAGGAAATTAAGGAATTCGCAGGCGCTAGTTGGTATCGGATGGCGCAGGACAGGAGTAATTGGAGGTCAGAGGGAGAGGCCTTCGTTCTGCAGTGGACATACACGATGATGATGATGATAATGATGATGATTATGATGATGCATATGGAGCTTTACAGTGTGAAATGCGCATTCCTTTACCTTGACACAGCATTGTAAAACAAATACAGAACAATCACAAAGACAAGTTCCAGCACGTTAGAAAAAAAACTTAAAAAAAAGGAAGGGAAGGAAAACAACGGGGCAAGTAGTATTTTTTTGTTTTTTTTTAATTCTCTGAGCTCTCTCGCGTTTTTTGCTTACGCAATGTGACCTGTCTGTTTAAATTCCAACTAGCCCAACATTCTGCCTTAATACTGCACAAAACAAACTCTTGTGCGCGTTTCATGATGTCTGCGGAAATGACGTTAAACGTACGGCGTTGAATGGGACTGCAGCGTAAATTAAAAATTTGTGCGTGTCACGCTTCGTTGCTGCCAGAACCATGTGATATTTTTCTCATATATGTGCACTTCGCCACCAGGTGTACTAATGCTTTTTTTGTTTGTTTTCCGTCGCAGCGGTGGTTACAGTTAGAAAACTGACTGCAAACAACCAAGAACGCTACAGTGTCTGGAAATTTGCACAGATATTGGAGTACCCGCCACTGCGGCGCGAGTATATTTAAGTGTCTGCATTCAATTAGCCTCGAAGTATGCAGTACCATTAGCCACCTATTCAACCCATTTCAAAGCTTCAAACTTTTGATACAGGCAGAAAAACGTCTTATTTTCCCTGGAAGTGCTGTATACTGCGGCTGTAACAACATGCACCTGCAACCTTGTTGTGCGTTAGAGAAAGCGTGTGCCCTCAATCATGGAATTAGACTAGTTAGGGCTGCAAAAATTGATATTTCTGTAATTATTTCCTAATAATGACGCTGAATGTTCCACTTCAATATTTTTGTCTCTGCCCCCTCCCGCCGCCCTCCTGCCTTTCCTTCCTTCACTAGAGCTGATTCCTGCGCGCAGGTTAGTTCGGATCAATGCTTCCAGAAGTACGCATATTTAAAAAAAATTAGTAGCACGTCAGAGCTAACTTTGTTGAGCAAGATTAGGTGAGTGCGGGTCATGCAATTTATATATCGAGAAAGGTTCTGATAGTGAGAAATACGGTGCTACCCCGACGCTGCGATACTTTGGCTACTGCGAGCGGTCATAATGCAATTGGTTGCAGCTGCTTTAATTAAATCTGCCGGGAGAAAGTTGCTCTATCGCATCCTGCGACTTGTACAAAGGAACGTGCCGGCCTGACGGTGTGCGCGGCTGCGAAGTGTGTTGTGGGGCTGGAACCTCGCACAAAATGCCCAGGGAGCGAACAACACATGGCGGTGGGGTTGCGGCCGCGTGGAGTTTGTAAACTGTGCCGCAATTAGGCTCCTGGCCAGCGGTGTACCGAGAATCGATCCCAATTTGCATGCTAACGAACAGGCCACCCATGGCAGCCGGTCCACTGAGACACGCCCTGTGCGTAGGCGCCGCATGCTGCTCACGCTCACGTGCTCCTCGTACCTATCTCCAGCGTCTATGGGACATTGTCGCCCCGATCGAAAACGGTGGACCACCGCATATTCATCTGCTTCAGCTCATTTACGAAATTTAAAGGGGCCCTAAAGAGAAATCTTGCAACAGTTTAGATTAATACGGTATTATTTCAAAACTCAATTTTCGTTAATTTCGAGGTACGAAGTATCTTTAAATTTTATTTAACATTACTGGTACTTCCTGCGAGATCACAGCAGGAAGAACGTACACTCAAGTACAACGTATAAAGTCGATAAAAGAAACACATTTACAGCGCGCAATGATCAGGCGTATAGCATAGCGCAATACTGGGCAATCTTGAAGCCTAAACCCTGCTGTAAGATCACGTTGGGAACTAAAGAAATAATTGAAGCCGAAATAAGATTTTTCTTTCCAATTCTACAGTACTACGGTACGCGCAAATTTCTCTCGGCTGCGCAAGCATGCGATGCGCATCATAAGCAGCGGAGTGTGGCATATTGTGTACTATTTTATCTATGTGTGTTTTTAATAGGAAAGCATTTTATGTCGCATGAAGCGAAAAATCTGGCGTGACCAAGCGATGGTACCGAATATGGCCGACGGTGCCAAAAATAAACGCACCTCAAAAAAATGCTCGGATTGACTTCACATTTCTCAGGGAGATTCCTGTAAAGAAAGTAAATTAGTGCCTTTGAAAAAAGACTTGATAAATTTCGGTCTGGGTGGGAATGGAAACCGTGCCACCAGGGCGCGAGACGAGCGTGGTCCACTGACGTCACGGCGGCTCCACGGCTTTGGTTGATTAAATGTGTGCCTAGTCCGTGAGCCATTGCACACGTCACGTCGCGGTCATCTGGCTGAGTAAAGGTGTGGCCTAGTAGGTGCGTTGTTGGGCATGTGAGTACACTGCCAATGAGGAGGAGCGATATCATCAGCGTCTTTTTTAACCTCAGTAGAAATACAGAATATAGTAAATTGTGTAACCACGTTAATTAGTAGTAGTTATTAGTAATTATTGCGATATAAAGTGAATTAGGGGAAATTACTGTGCAGTAAATTAAAGTTAGAACAGGTTAGAGAAACGCGATTTAAGCTGGAGTAAATTGAATCAAGGTGAATTAAAGTGGATTAAGGCGATTTCAAGTGTATAAGGTGGATTAAGGTAGACTGAAGTTGGTACAAGTTAGAGCAAGGATGATTAATGTGGGTTAAGGTGGAGTAGGGTAGAGTTGTGAAATTAGAGTAAGGTGAACAGATAGGTGGGCTAGTTGGTTGAAATGCATACTGAAAACGTTTGCGCGGAGACAAGAGGCCAATGCCGACACAGCGCTCGTCCCTGTCTTTTCTCGGCATTCTCCTCGTGCCTCCGCGCAAACGTTTTCAGTAGAGTAAGGTGAATTATGGTGAAGTAAAGCGAATTACGGTGAAGGGAAGTGCATTAAGGTGAATGAAAGTGGATTAAGGTGGATGAAAGTGGAATAAGGTAGATTAAGGTGGATTTGAATGCTTTCGCATTGAAATCACCTTGCCATACGCAAGTGACCGTCAATTTTTTATTCAAAGTTAAGTAGCGGCGTCTCTGAATTGTCAGGGTGAATTGGAAAATCTCCCTGTCTGGTCGCTTAGCGCGAGAACTAAAACATACAAGTGCTCGTTTACGGCCAAGCATAACATGTCAGCACGGATCGTTATAAAATATTTGCGTCAGCCACCGGCACCGTTCTCATGCATTTCAAATCGAGAAGCCCTGAATTCACCATGTTATGTCTACGTTAGCCTCCTATATGATACAGACGGTATTTCTCAACACAGCGATCACTACGGTTGGTAAACCAGCATGATACATATAAGATTTGTGTTTCGGAATCTCCTGTGGGTCTTTGCATAAGCAGTAATATACCAAATGGACTGCGATAAAAGAATCGTAAGTACACATATTCCTTAAGACGGGTTACTGCGTTGTAGACGACGGGACGAGAAAGGCGGAAAAATATAAATGGTTTTCATCCTCTTCTTTCGAAACACACACACACACACACAGACACACACACTGCTTGGACCATGCGCTATAAAGCACAAACAGATCTATAACCCAGCACCTACCACTGCTTCAGACGCTCGCACAGTCCGCAGCCGGTCGCTCGAGTACTCGACAAGCGTTATTCACACTCTGCGGAATGCTGCTATTACTAACCAAAACTATTTTATTCCAGGACGGGAACCTCGCCCAACAAACTAGGTAGTCGCGCAATATATCTGCAGATAACAAGTTCAACTTTGGTCAAAGCAAACAGCAAAACGTATTCCGTAGCAAGACAGCACCCATAGTGCTAGGATCGTCTTATGTTTCAAAACTACTCATTGTTGCTAAACCACAGCGTAGAATTAGACATAACGCTGCAGTGAGGTCCCATTCATGAAACAAATTTTCAGAAATACATAATTTATCTCCGAGCTTGATTGTAGGCTCAAACACTCGCGCACACATCGAGCAGGGAGCTCCGTCCGCCTGAATCTCAGCCTCCAGCGGCCAGTGACGTGGCAATTTTGCGTGTATTCGCGGCCGTATTTCAAGCTCGGCAAATTACATTTATGTAGCACGTATAGAGCAACAGAAAGCTGTATCGGGAGTTTTTCAGGCTGTTCTACAATTTTCTCATTGAAACTTTTCATCTAACTTTAATATTTGAGAAGTTGATTAATTAATAAAGACGAATTATGTAAATAGGCGGTATATATATATATATATATATATATATATATATATATATATATATTCCACGTGACGGCCAACAACATTACCTTCGTTCTGTCCAGCGACGTTCCATTCCCATATTTTGAAATCTTGGTGCATTATAGTTGGAACACCCTGTATATTAAGCGTCTTGTATTTGTAGATATGTGTAGATACGTCAGCCGTCATTTCTGCCGAACTCTGAACTTCTGTGCGTGTTTTCAAACTATTTTGTTCATCTTCACATGTTCATCGAACGGTGTGTATCTCTTAGTTTTCTTTTACTCTCTTCTGTGTCTTGCACTCCAGTGCAGAACTGAGAAACTTCGCAAATTTTCTTGACATTTGACTGCGTCCGGTTATCTTCAGCGTCATTTCGTGCTTACAGTGTTGCTTACCCTGCAGAGTAGCCGGCGCCAGCATGAGCGCCACCCTCTCTTTTGATTACGCATCGCTATGAAGAATGTTGGATCATTGTCAATAAAGAATTAACTAGACCCGATCAGACGCCATTTTAGTTCATAACGTCACGGTCCGCTGCTGCATCCCCACTGGTGCTAAGGAAGCGCACAAGAGGCCGACAACCGCAGCAGATACCAGACCCGGTAGTAAAGGTGGGAGGCATCATGATTCCGCAGGTTACGACGCTCCGCATCCTCGGACTCCTGATTCAAAAGGACGGGGCCGGGGGAGCAGAGTTGGAAAAAATTCAAAGAACAGTGCAACAAATAACCCACCTTATCAAAAGAGTGACGAGCAAAAGCCACGGACTCAAGGAAGAAGACTGCACGAAAATGATACAAGCGCTGCTCACGAGCATCGTCACGTACGGGACCCCATACGTTGACATGAAGAACAGTCAACGAGACAAAGTAAACGCCCTCATCAGAAAATCATACAAAATTGCCTTGGGTCTGTCCCCCTCCACGTCCACAGCGAAATTACTCAAAATGGGAGTCCACAACACGTGGGAAGAGCTCGTGGAGGCGCACAACGTCAACCAACTGGAGAGACTAAAGCTGACAAGGACGGGAAGAGCCCTGCTGCAAGATCTGGGCTACCAAGTCGAGGATGAAAGGCACCTACCTCAGCGTATCCCACACGAGATCAGAGACAAGCTACACATATGTACCATTCCCAGAAACATGCATCCCGAGTACGACAAGGAAAGGAGACAGGCGAGAACACAGGCGCTCAAGCGCATACTCGAACGCACCAACAGCAAAGAAGAAAACGTTAGATATACAGATGCAGCTGCGTACAGTACCAACGACCGATTCGCAATCAGCGTGGTCGACGAGAAGGGCGAACAACTTACAGCCACATCCATACGTGCCAAGGACGCGAGCACAGCGGAAGAGGTGGGCATAGCCCTGGCCATCGCAACGTGCAAGAAGGCCATGGTTACCGTGGTGACGGACTCACAAGAAGCATGCCGAAGGTATATGAACGGAAGGATTGGAAAGGCAGCGCTTCAGGTCTTGAACACCACCAAGATAGAAGCAGCACAAATCCTCTGGACACCGGGGCACGAGTCTCTCACGGGGAACCAGGCGGCGCACGCCGCGGCTCGAGATCATGCACGCCGAGCCATCTCCGACGCGCAGAGAACGCGTACCGACGACTGTGAAGAGGATGAAGAACGCATATCCAAGAAGTACTCGGATATCTTGGCGCACTACAGGAAGCAGAGGCGTCGCTACCCGCCCGCGCATAAGACGATGAGTAGGGACCAAGCGGTAACCTGGAGAAGACTACAGGCTGGAACGTACCCACACGGAACACTGCTGCACGCCATGTACCCGGGCATCTACGGGCGAGACTGCAAGTTCTGCCCGCCGGACACGCCGAACACCTTGCGCCATATGGTGCTGGAGTGCAGAAATAACCGCGAAGTACCACCGTCATCATCGCCACCAAGCGATAACAACCAGGAAGAAGCGGATATGGAGGAAGAATCGAAAGACCAGTGGGAGGCTCTGCTGGTGACGCAAGACCTTGACAGCCAGCTGCGGTTGGTGAACAGGGCTCGGGCGGCGGCAGCGAGCCATGGCTACCTGGACTGAGGAGGCCACCCACCTTTGGGCTCAAGAAGCCTGGTCTCAAAATAAAGTTTATTTCTCTCTCTCTCTCTATTACGTCATTTTTGGCACACCACCTCTCCTGTCACGGTAAAATTGTCACTTTCGGTTTAGTGGAAGGCTAATGTACAAATGTATCCCAACTTATTTTTTTCTTCCTTAGCGTTTATTTAATCACACGAGCCATTGCTAAACTGCAGAATAGGGCGAACGAACATGCGCTGCGACCGAGGAGAAATAGAGAGAGCAACTGTTATTCTATTTGGGTGGGACATCTTCCTCGTAGAATGGTGGCCTTAGTTGAGGGCCCCGCTTTATGAGGAAGAGAATGGGAAAGCGAGTGAGAGCTCGCTTAAATTGAAGCGTTGACAACGAGGTGCAGAAATTTCATGGGCCAAGAAAGTATTATTGCAGTACACGTCATCGTACATATATTTAGTTGTTGCGTCGGTTTGCGAAAAACTTTTTACTAAGCTTTCGGGAACAGAATGTACCCACATGGTTGTCCTTGCCCAGCAATGCGTGCGAATCTACATGTCAAGCTTCGACGCTTTGGTGGCAGGTGAAATAGCTAAGGCAGGGTGAGCTTAACTTCTTGTCATGTCATATGTGCTGACTTTGGGGTCATATCTTTTCAAAAAAATGTAGAAGGTTGTCTCTGTGGATTAGAGATCGCAATTAAACGCGAGGAGGCGTAGCCATCGTACTATCAGCACCAGCCCTGCTCTTCATCACATCAGATGGCATTAAACAGCAGACGTGAAAATACTACTACACAAATAGCACAGTAGCACATCATACTAAAGCACCGGCGCTACAGTTTGCGGTCAACATTAAATAAGGGGAAACTTTGTGCTTTTTGATTGTTACCATTCCCTTGGCTTTTCTTTTGCTCTGTGCCAACTTGCGCTTGTACCTCTTAATTAGGTAATAATTCAACGCATAAAGGAAGAAATAAGCGTCACTTTAGCTGCCGGCATTTCCCATGAAAACATTGCCGAAAATAAATAAGAAATACGTAGTTGCAGGCAATTGCTATAGTCACAAGGAAACTTAAATTTAATCGTGACATACCGATTCACTGTTCGCCTTCTATGCAGCGTAGGACCATTAAATATGCAAGCTTTGACGTCGGTTAAATATTTCCAGACGCAAGGTCAGGAACGTTTCTTCGACGGCCTCTCTTCCTGACGTGTAATGACGCGATGCGAGCCGCGTTATCAGTTGCAGAACGGCTGCACATGCCGGCTCCACCTCCCCCCCCCCCCCCCCGCCCTTCCTTTCCAGCTTCCTTTTGGTGTGGGCTGCTTTGCCTCTCGTCGGGACGCGACGTGCTCTAGAAAACGGGCCGTCATATCAAAAAGTCCGCGTCAGGGAATAAACGCTCGTTTTACACGGGCGTCCAAAGATAACAGCAAGGTGCCAAGCGCGCCACACGTCGTCACGTATACGGCGGGCGTTTATAGCGGCGCCCATAGCGCTTCGCTGGAGGAGCTAATGCGCGGTGAATATCGCAGCCGTTATCTCTACAGTCGCGAAGGCAATGTACGGTGAATATCTTGCACGCACTGGAGTTCGCCGGCGCTTCGCTCGAGGCCCGGCAGCGCGCCGCGTCTGGCCTGAAACCTCGCTCTCATGGGGCACGCACCACGGCCTCGCGTTCGAGTGCACGTTTACAATGTCGGCAGCGTAAAGAGCACCGGGAGCTCTCGTCAAGAATCTGAAGCGCGTCGTCTCACCGGTGACGGCACCCGTCGTTTTCGGCTAGTCGAGCGCCCGAGATAACGGGCAGGCCTTGACGTCTCGCAAAGCGGTGGTGCCAAAATGCGCAGCGACGGATGGCGTCCTCGAGAGGCGTTCGCGCCTCAGTGAGAACGAGCCGGTGAGAAATAAAAGAAGGCGGCAGGGACGGAAAAAGAAAAAGCCCTCGAGACAGCCTGGCAGCGATGCCTCGATTATATTGGCATTGTTCGCCCCAGGGACTGTGACGCATCGTCGTCGCGTCCGGAGGCGTGATGCGTTGCGGCCACGCCCACCGCAGCGCGTGTGCGCGTGATCGAGAGCTGCGACTTTGCAAAGGCCCGAGAGGCAGCAACGGAGGTGGCGGCACACTATGCAAGTGATCCGTTGTGACGTCGTTGCTGTTGGTGTGAAACACCTCCCCCGATGCTGCTGGCAGGCGAGCCTGAGCGGTTTTGCACGTGCTCGGCCCAAAAGGATCGCTTCAGTTTCACTGCGGAACGGCGCAGAAGCGCGTCTCCGTGTTTGGTGAGTGTGATTGATGAGGGTCGCGAGCGCGAAGCCTCAACGCTTCAATGTAGGCCCGGGTCAGTGCGCGTGACGCTGTATGGTGATGTATTGGTGGTGCTGCGCCATCCAAGAGCTTTGTTTCCACGAAAGGCTGTTACGACTTTTGCCTTTCCGTTCACTAAGTAGTTCTGTGTGGTGTGCGTGTTTAGTTTTATGCCACGAGAGGCACAAAAGAATGATGACAATGAACATTATGACGACGATGATGATGATGATGAAACTTCGTATTTTCACACAATGAATTACTCCTACTTTCGTCGATCCCCTTGTGAAACTCAGTGTTTAATAGATTTATTGCATGGCCTTCCTGTAAATGTGTATATCGTATTAATAAACCTATACTATCTTGCTGTATGCTGGAATTTGTCCTGCATAATGCTGTGACTGCACAAGTTCCTGGTGTTTTTTCCTCTGCCTGTGTACAAATGGCACATTGTGCTAGGGGTTAGTCAAGTGATAAGAAGCTAATAAACACTGAGACCCAGGGCAACATAGGCGAAATTACGTGTGCTTAATAAATGAAGTGAAGATACGATAAAGTAATGGAAATGAAAGTGGATGAAAATACAACTTCCCGCAGGTGGGTAACGATCCCACAACTTTCGCATAGGGGCTTAATCAAGTGACTCATGTCGTCACCCTTCGTTTCAGTACCATTACAATCATACAACCACGTAACTAAACATACTTTCGTTATCATTATTATGACGCCGTTTCTCCGTGAAAGTACCAAACAAAACCGCAAGTGCCAAAGATACGCCATAGATTCCTAACTTGTGGGGTGGAGTACGAAGAATATATTTAAAAAAGACAATAAACTGAAATTATGGCGTTTATCGTCGCAAAACTGCACAGCAGGTTGTGAAGGACGCCGTAGAAGAGAGTTCCGTAGTAATTATGACCAGCTAGGGTTGTTAAACGTGCACACAAAGCGTGGTGCACGAGCGTTCTTCTATGGAGCCTCCACGGAACGCGGCCACTACGTTCGGAAACCAAACCCGCGAGCTCGTGCTCCTCAGCGCACCGCCATAGCCACGCTGAGCCACGACGGCGGGTGTGAAGCACGACCCCAAAGGGGCTTAGAACTATGGCCGCACGAGCGTCCTAAGTACACTTACGATTAAAGAGATTGGTATAAATAAGGTAGAGTGACTCGGGTGCGTGAAAAATTGCGGTGATACACTAAAAGTTGTGACATTTTCATCGAGCCGTTATACTGCATCGAAGATGTTGACGGCAACGGCGTGAAGTCTGTGTGCTATATCCCGCATACAATATGGAGACGGGGCAGTATGGGGACGCCGGCCGCATGGTGGCACAACGGTGCCGCCATCATCATCATCGGAGCGGGGCTCATGCTCCCGGGCCGCGCGCAGCGAGCCTGGGACGGGGAGCGGCGATCAGGAAGCCGGGTCCACATTTGGGCCTACATTCGATCCTTGAGCCCACATTTAGCGCCCAACGGGAGGCGCCAATGTGGGCTCAGGGCCGTGGCTTCAGGGCCGGCGGCTGGCTAAGACTCTCAGAGACGACACAAGAGTGCGGGGGAACAGAGTGCCAATGTGGGAAGGCCGCTGTCTCTCATTGCACGCCAGCAGGCCACGGTTCTGGTCGGCCGTGTCCAAGAGCGCCTAGCCGTGCCTCGAACCACCGCTCGCGCTCACGAGTCCCTTCGTCCTCCACTTCTTCGACTGCTGGTTCCGATGCCGAAGTTCTCACAACTAGTGCAGATACAGACAAGATTTGGAGACTGTAACACGGATATTTTGTGGAGAAACATGTAATGTGTCAACACCTTTAGAAATGTGCATAACTGATTTATTAATGAAAACGTTCCTGTACAACGCACTAAATATGGCCAGATGGAAGGAACACGTCGGCGAGAGGAAACTTTTATTCCCCGTAACACTAGCTGGCTCGAGATGTTCTCTTGAAACGCTGTGTACCACTAGCCTATTGTTCGCAGAAGAAAATAAGTGTACCCCTCGTTTTTCTTTTTCTTTTTTTTTCTCTTCTTCAGTGCAGGTTGCCCTATTTGTGCTGTGACAGTGGGTATTTGTGGCTTTGGTATCCAGCTTCCACTGGCAGTCTTCGATGCCCCTGTAGGTGGGCAACTAGTATTGCGCTGTTTATGCGCTGTCAAGACATAAAAAAATCACACAGAAAGGAATAAAAGCAAATGAATTTTCTGTTATTCACAAATAGATTTCAATAATCTTACAGCTCATACGCAACCTGTTTTTTAACCTTGTTTTTAATTCTAACGGATTTCTTTTTTAATTATTATTGCCTGTCACAAATAGCATTGCTCCGCGTCTTCAGGTGCATTTATGGAAACATAAATTATCTGAACAAAAAATTTATAAATCCAGTTACGTAACTAAATTTGTTCACTGTTAACTCTATTAATTAATCCCTTTAGGGCACATGCTTCAGTGTTGCACATGTGGTCGAGCGGTTGTGAAGTCATGCTTACTTAGTAGTAATTGTAAGACTAGCACTACTTTAGAGCTGTCTTGTAAATCATGTTACTAAATAGTTTGGCACTCGAGCACAGTCTCCTAAAAGCGTACTTTCAGTAGTTCAGTATGGTTCTAACTGTAGCGCCAATGCATTTTGAACCGATGTTAGAGAAGTAGATCTGAAATGTGGCGAAGATGTTTGCTAAGCAATCATGGCTTCCTAGTACTTGGCTTGAATTTTGCAATTTAAACATGTACTGTACAATGAATAATTAAAAAAAGTTATTAGTGAAACTTTATAATTGGCGACTTGGACATAGCATATTTTCGCACAAGTAATATCCGCCTCTTCAGGTAATCCATATCAGTAGGCTGAATTCAGCAATATGCACCATCCGATTAACGAAAAAATTATTCGAACTAAAGAAGAACACAGGTATATCGGTGCATAATGTAGTGTTTACGGATAAGTTTTTAGAATAGCTATTACAATCTGGAGTATGGCGTGAGCTTCTGCTGTAAAGATTGTGAAGACGGTCGTTTTGGAATTTTCGATATGGGAATGTTAGAAAATGTTTCTTGTCGAAAGTGGTGGTCCAGGTGCTGCGTAAGTTACACCGTCATGCAGCTAGAGGCCTCAGCAAACAGTTATTTCCTGGTTAGGACAAACCTCACGTGAATATGGGTTTTGGGAGGCACACTTTCTTTTCTATTTTAAGAACTTAGGTGTCGCATTGAAAAAATTTTTCATTCATAGGGCGGTGGCAATCCAGGTTCACGCATCAACTTGTATTGAAAATGTTCCCCACCCATGTTCCTTGAACGAGCCTTCTTAGAAGCACTGGGAAGTGTACTCTCACAGCCTATCACTCTTAAGATGCAAGGAAGTACATGTCGTATTGTGGATCGTCATTTGTCTCATTCTACGCATAGCATTGCAATTTTGAGTAAACAAGCAATGATGCGTTAAGCAAAGCAGTTCAGTGCAGCCGTGCCACGACACTACCTACTCAATGTGTCCTGATCAGCCACATGTTATCTTCTTTCCATCGTCACCTTTCAATGGATACCTTCACACTGTGGCGTGATCGAGAACGAACATATACATGCTAAAGCGAAAACTGCTTTAAATAATGCTTCTCAAGTAGGCATTCCCTTCACACGAACCAACACAAACGCCCTACTTCGTTGCGTAATACACAACCGTTCGTTGGAACACCATGCCCAAGCAGATCGATGACACAAGCCAGTCCACAAATGAGACCAAGAAATTAAGTTTCGTTTGCCTCACAAGTTCAAAAAAAAGCCAAACAAGCATAGTCCACCGGATTCGCCCTGGTGTCGCATTCACCAACCGTTGTAGACGTATGATAGGTTGCAGTGATACTAGCCCAAACTGTGAATACTGTAAGGTAGAAGAAACACTTGATCATATATTTTACGTATGTCCCGCGTAAGCACAAGAACGACAGCAACTGGTCTCTTGCACTGAAAACGTCGAAAGGTGCCGCTACCTGACGAGTTTACTTAAGTGCCGCTATAGCCTTCTTCCAAGCCACTGGGCTGGACGAGCGGCTTTGGAGATGCCACAACGCTGTGAACTTGTATATACGCACCTCTTACTCATATCACCATCATCATCCATTAGCCCTTTTCCTCCCCGTCTCTTTTCCCCAGTGTAGAGTAGCAAGCTAGAGCAAGTTCTAGCTCAGGCCGACCTCTCTGCCTTTCTGTAATATATATATATATATATATATATATATATATATATATATATATATATATATATATATATATATATATATATATATATATATATATATATATATATATCGTTGACTATGTGAAACCGTATAGATCGCACAGCATATTCAGAGACAAGATTCCTCGACCCTGGTTCTATGCGTCGCAGGCTTGCCAAGCAACAGCTGAAAACGCTAAAATTCGGTGAATGGTCACCTTCCTGTTCCTGATCTCGTTCATTCTGCGAGGACGACAATAGGCTGTTTTAGCAGAGCGTTTTTGACGGTCCGCTCCGCTCAGCGGGCTAGCGGAAGCGCAAGTGCGCATGCGCGACCCGTTCAGCAGTGAGCGGGCGAGCGGACGGGAGCCCCCTCTCCGCTAGAAAGCTTTCTCAGCGGAGCGCGGCGAGCGCGTCAAGCGGGTCTAGCGAAGCAAAATGGCTGCCCCCAGTGCAGCTGGCCCGTCCACGAGGTCGTTTGAATCGCTATTTGTAAAGCGCAAACCTAGAGTACACTTTAGGAGACACGAAGATATTCTTCTATTCGGGTGGTTGTGGCCATGAACCCGTTTCAGAACCGTGCCATGTGTGCACGTTTGTTTATGCGGACCACGTTTTAGGTGTACTGAAAGAGCAAAAAACCTTGTCTTGGCTACAACACAGCGTAACGGCTTTGTTAATGTAAGGATTATATATATACATAAGAAATGAAAATGCAATGTATTGCGTGAAATGCCTTCAGACAGTTGAGCAATTCCAAATATATTATTTTATTGCGGCAATTCTTACAACTTGAATATTATGTTCATAGCGGTTTTACCTTCTGCGGCAAGGTGGCGCGTCAGGCAAGCACATGCCTTTCGGACGCAGCCGGGCGCTCCGCTAAAACTGATTCTTCGTCCGCCGCTCCGCTAACTGTGAGCGGGTACGCGAGAGCGGACCGGACCGTCAAAAACGCTCTGCTAAAACACTCTAATATACGTCTTACACGAAGCGTCGCTCCACCCTTCGCTTCTGGCCTCCAAGGCTGCTCGCTGGAGAAACCAATAACCCCGCCCCCTCCCCCCTCCCTCCTTGCTGAAAATCTCGAGAGGAACACTATGGCAAAGTGGGTGGCACAGCGAGAGATGTTTCATGTTCCATGCCCATCGCCGCCGAGAAGTGAGTAGCAGCACCAAAGCACACGGTGCTTTTTTCGACGTGCAGGACTTCCGCCGGCAAACAAGCATAGAGCTACGTGGGACTGGATTGACTTCACCGCGCTTCCCAGGGCAGGGAGTGAGAGCGTATACACCGGTGCAGAAAAGCCGCCGAACGGCGGAGAGGATGAGTTACAGCGCTCGCCACTTTCTCTCACGACGAGCTCTCCGCCCGCTGGGGCGGTATGGCTCTCATCGCCGGCGCGAAAACCCAGCTAGCTCACGTTACGACCGCACAGACGACGCGACGCACTGCAGCTCTTTCTTATACTTCTGTAGCCCGTACACCGACGAGCGTTTCCGCTGCTGCAGATTGGGAGAAACTGTATACAGATAACGGCGCGCTGGCCGCCGGTCGGCGTTGCTGCCGCCGACGTACCGCGCGCACTTGCGAACCCGCAGGAACAGCCAGGTTCTGCTTGACCGCGGCGCCGCTGCCAAATGGAACTCCTCTGGGCCCGGTGACCCCCAACCAGCGCGCTTGGTCGACCGTGAAACCGCCTCGTCGGCCCAACGAGCTTGCTTTTCAATCAGAGAGAGACGCGCACTGGTGCTCTTTACCCGCGCGTTGGCCTCTTGCTCGTAGGGGAACCGCGTGGCTGCCTGCTAGTGTTTTTCAAGACGGGGGAGGAATGCCGCTGCCGCCGGGTGAGCGAGCTGAGCGAAAAAGGACAAGGCTGAACGCTCCGTAGCTTAGCTGATCTACTTGTTCCGTAGCTTTCACCCCCTCTATATTCAAGTGTTCTTTTGTCATTTCGTGGCAACGGTAGAGTGTATGGCTGAGTGGGGCTCTATGGCGATAAAGCTTGCCTACGTGAAGAAGTTTCCCAGCCATTGCTGAATGAAATGCCCGTAATTTTTCGAGTGTTTCGAGGGAAGCATGCCTTAGCCCCAAAGTTCAAACGTCCAACACTTGCGCGCTTTTCTCGGACTTTGCCAACATAAAACACATAGTCTGACGGTGCCCCGCGTTATGGGGCGATGAAGACGGTACGTCGATCAAGTGGGAGGCTGCCCTACGCAGTCCCGATTTTTAAGCCCAACTATGGGCAGTCCAACGGGCCCGCGACGTGACGGCTAGGCTAGGCTTTTCTGTCCCGACGTGGGAGCGGCCCGCTGCTTGCTAGTGCACGTTCAGATGGACCTAGATAAAGTTTTTCTATCCATCCATCCATGCCCTCAGAATGCCGCCTTGGCGGAAGCGTGTTGCAGAAAGGACCTGCATGGTGTGTCACCTTTCCGGCTTTAGCCGAAGCAAGCATTTAATACAAATTATTTTTAAAGATGCGTTCATTCACAATACTCTAGGCATAGTACCTGGGCAGAAGGTGGGGGTGCTGTTGCAAGGTTAGTGGCATCAGAAACAATATCCACAATATCACGATGAAATGTACAAATTAAATAATATCTTGCTGTTATGCGAATTCAATACTTCTACATTAAGAACGGCCTAAATATAAAATGTTATTGCTAGTGCTTAAATGCAATAAACATAAGACTAATAGGTAATAAATGACCTTGACAAAGCCAAATACCAATATATAAAATGACCCTATAGCAACATACGAAGAATTCCTGATATTTCTCCTATGAGCGGGGTACGACGTTTAAGCTGCTTACAGATGAAGGTATCAGGAAAAGGATTGCAATATAGCTTGGAGATAAGGAAATGTCCCAACAAGTGTAAATGAGGTAATTAAAACCATTAAATATGGTCTGTGCCCGAGCGTGCAAACATTTTTTGAAGTCAAACTATTTAGGAATGTGATGGCAAGTTATTTCATCCAACATTTGTTAAAGTGATACAATAAGCATAAAGAACTCATCGACGGAGTGTAAATCTTATTGTGAATAAAACCTTTTACGTGAAATATGATAAATCGCAACAAGATCAAGAGCGTTTTAAAAGCGAACGAAAACTGAACTAGTTTGGATTAAAATATTTACGAATGGTGCATGTTTTATCGAAAACCTACTAACTGCCCTTAGTATGGTTAACCTGGCAAGAACGGTGCTATTCTGAGATTACTTCGTGGTTACATGTGCGTTTTAGACCAGAGATAAGAGCAGGTTCTTAGCTGGACGATTTTCTTTTCTTTCTGGTTCTCACACAATTACAGGATATCGTACAGACAAAACATAAATAAATAAATGATTTCGGGCCTAACATTTCATCTTCCGACTACAGGACTCACAAGCAGGCATAACCGGATAGTTTCTAACACTCTCGTAGCGGAAGCACCATTCTATTGTCTCCAAGCTATAAGACAGCAGTAATCAGTAGTTAGTGAAGAGGACGTGGGCTACGGAGAGGGTCGAGCGTACGGCTTTGTTTGAGAAGACGAAAGAAAACGAGGTATGCCCGCATGAGGAGCGTATTGTGCAGAGAAGCTCAGACCAAAAGAAAATACGTTTGGGAAAAGGCCAGACGTACGAGCATGCAGGGCTCTCTTTTCTTACGTCTACGCTAGTCTCAAGCTTGGCGGCAGAAAAAAAAAGAAAAAGCAAGGAAACTAAAAACACATTTCTCGCACTCGCAAGCTAGTCCAAAAGCGCGGCGCAGAGATACAAAACTTCCTTCGACCCGGAGAGGTTTCTCCTCGCAACGGTCTGCGCCCGCTTTCTGGCAAAGGCAACAGAGCCATTGCAAGCATCGGCGCATCGGCGGCGGCATCGGATGGTTGAGGGCGGACAAAAATGAAAACCTGGCGCGCGCGCGACGAAATACGGGTCGGCGGAGAGAGCTGTTCCACTGTAGTGCGATGCGCTCCACCGACACCTCGCCCCGCATAATCACGCGAGAGCGTCGGCGATGGATCGACTGTGCGCTGCGTGGCGCATAAACGCAGTTGCGAATACTGCCGCACTACAACTATGGCGCGGATGCAGAAGAAAGCGTGCGATCGCTCCACTGACTTCCAGCTCCTCTTCTCTGTGTCTCTCTTCGTGTTTCTCTGCTCTACGGAGCACGGGTGCGCGCGCGTAAGAAATTCTGGGCTCCAGCTGCGCTTAGAAAGCCGCCGAGATCTATCCTCGTGGCGTCAGCTTGCCGCCCCGCTTGGGAGAGTTTGCAGCGCGTATATCGTAGACACACTACGGCGGCTGCTGTTGCTGCGCCGTGCGCTTGCCTCTTGCAGGCCTTGCTGGGCTGTAGCGATCCAGGCTCGAAGGCAGCGGGCGCTCGCACTCAGACCGCTGGCTCTTGTTATTTTGGAGGTGCTTTTATTTACACGTTCTCAGCCGGACCAAATGCTGCGTTGCTATAGAGCCGGAAAGACACGCGCGCGTTGCCTCGTGTGAGAAACGGAAGGAAGACGGGTATAGCGGGCGGTAAGTGGCGCGAAAGTGAGCGCCTTCTTTCTTTATCGCGCTTCCTTTCCTTGAGACAATAGTGCTCGAGTCTTTTACGACTGCGCCTCAGCAGCGAGTATGTATGCCGCTGAACTCGCGGCCGACCGATGCTCGCCGTAGATATTCCGCGGCACACTTCTGCCTCCTCTTCTGTTGCCTCTTTGCGTTCTTCAATTTGTGATACCAGGAACCCAGATGGTGATCCGACAACGGTAAAAGACAAAATTAAAGAAGTTTCTTTCACTTCCTCTGAAAGCTCCTCGGAACGTATGGCTCCGCTTGCGGTAGATGCCAACATTCGGAATTTTTGAAGCTTAACGTTTTCTTTATAAAGATCCTGGCCGTATAATAATTGGAAGTAAACAAACATCAGTAGATCACTTACGCTGCGCGAGAATCTCACTGCCGCTCCCAACAAGAAGTAAGCGTTCAAATGACGACGGCTTTCCTTTCGTGGTTTCCCCGAGTTCTGCAAATTGATCCCTGTGTGCTACCTTAATCGGAATAGAAGTAATCAATCATCCTGATATTGGGCCTGTGTGAACTTCAATTTCTTCAATCCATGCTTAATTCACGTCTGTACGAAAAAAGAACTTTACCACTTTCTTGCTCATTTGGGCGAATCTGTAAAGAGCGACCGCATCAGCTGTTTAAAAGCTGCTTTGAAGTAGTAACACGCCGTGAATGACAGCAGCGCAGCGACGGATTCTACGACATCCGAAATCAGTCAACCAACGGCGACCTCTGATTTCGTGCTCGTGCTATTTCTGTATCATCTTGAGCAACCGAACTCGATATTGCAGCGTATTGTCCCAAGTGAATAGGAGTTACTGCGTAAGTTTACTAAAATTTCTAGAAACATTTTTTTTTCTGGTAAAGCCGGAGACGTTAGAAAAGCTGTTCTTAATGAGACGCAAGCGTTAGCAGAGTTTCATGGTGTTCAAGACTGTCAATGAGGCACATTTCAGCAGAACGAAGAAGGTACGTAAAAAAGAGGTGGAGATGGCAAGACACCTGCACTTCGTTTTTCTTTTTCTTTCTTTTTTTGTCGGAGTATCGAGTCTCGTACGTCGGGGGTACCATGTCGAATACGAGCATGTTTGCGTTGACATATACGAGGTGTTTCAGCATGGACGCTGGGTTCATAAGAATGAGCGACGACACGGAGGCAGTAGGACACAGACTAAGCTCAACTGTCTCTGTGTGCACGCTCCTTCACGCAGCATGGATGAAGATGCAAAACCAATCACCCATGTTTCTGCCTTAACTGCATCATACCACGTACGTCAGAACTATTCACCAGGGCCACTAAAGTACATTCGTAAGCGCTGCGTGCAAAAGAGTATTTCATTTCCTAGCACACAATATATTATTATATATAATTCAGTATACCCTAAAGGCCCTCCGTTGGGGTGTATTACACAAGGGAATATGCAGCATCGTCAAATGTAACATGTAACAGGTGACAACAATATAAAGGTAAAAGAGAAAAGCGGTAAACATTCACCCTCTAAAGAATATTGTAAGGCCAACTTGTGTTCAAGTTTCATTTTATTCAATGCGGAACAATGCGATGGTTATACTATGCAAATCACTGAAATTTAGTACCACAACTGGGGAATGAAGAACGCCCGCCGGACTTGAAGACTCGGGTGACCTTGGTCATTCACCAATCTTTAGGAATGCTTGAGTTAGATCAAGATTGCGAAAATATTGCTGAGAGTATACGCGATAGTCCTACAGCTGTGTTTTTTAGAAATGTCGCGATTGAATACATAGTGATAATACGCAGATGATAATTTTAGTCGGCTCGTCAAAGAAAAAAAAGCAGCTGCTTCGTCAATTACTATTTCAGACATGACTACATCAGAAGGTGCGTGTAATGTAGGACACGAAGAGACATCTTCATGACCAAACAGTGAGGAAAACGTGTGATTTAGAATTTGCGGACATATAATGCCTGGAAATATCTCGCCATTGGAATCTGCGAGGATAACGTCAGGATAGGAAGCTGGATATATTATGGGCCAGAGCCTGTGAGGATTATTGATAACAATCGATGACTAGTTATGACGAAAAAAATTCCGACGTGTGAACAGGAATTGGTACTGGACATCGCATTTTTCGCATCGTTTCCATGATACAGACTCCCTGTTTTTGTCCGTGTTTCGATAGAGGTGCTTCTTTCTGTTATTGAGACGCTTAAGTTGATTAATAAACCAAGTTATGTTGTTGCTGCATTTTATGGTAATAACTGGTACATACCTCTCATTTAGTCTACAAAAGGTATCCCTGAAAAAATACTCAGTTTTATTCAACTGCTCGTTTGATGTGGTCGTCTAAAAATTGGTCTGTAAACAATGACAACTCCGAAATGATAGTAGCATAATCAGCTTTTTTCCATCATCGCATGCGCTTAGACGTAACTTTCTTTTTATTTGGAGTTTCTGTCCGTTGACCAGCGATGATGATATTATCGGACAAGTCATGAAGAAGAGTAATATTCGAACAGGACGCGGGGTCATTAGTCAGAATGAGGTCAAGGATATTGGCTGACGTGGCCGAAGAACGCGTGGTGTCTGTAATGAGTTGCGTTGTGTAATGTTAAGTCAAGAGATGCATGAATGAATGCACGTGCTTCAGTTTGTGAAACTAGAACGAACTGAGTGTTCCAATTAATACAAGGAAAATTGAAATCACCAAAAAAAATTAGCTCTGAATTCGGAAACATTGCCAAGACTTGGCTTATCACGCGATGAAATTCGCTTGAGAAATAAGTGCTATTTGGCAGGCGATGAAAAGTTGCAGCGATTACATTTCCATTTTCCTTCGTTTCACGCTGAATACAGCTGATGACGCACTCAAGGAATGTGGTGATATTGATAGGCGAAACAACGCAATCTTTTTTCACCGCAATGAGCACATCATCACCTCTTCTATGTTTGCAATCACAGCGAAAGAATTTCAATTCTGACGAAGTGAAGTGAAGTGAAGTGAAGTGAAGTTTATTCTTCTTTTGAAGGAAAAGAGGAGACCGGGACAAAAAGCGGTAAGGCCTGACGAGGCCCCGGTACCCATACAGTTGGCAGTAACAATATAAAGGCAAAAAAAGATGTGCATAAAGGCGCGACAAATATGCAAAAACAACGCCACAATGCTCACAGTGAAACTTAATTCGGGAAAAAGACAAACATGTGCAAGGTAATATGCAAGCACTCAAAGTTATACACGTACAAATACAACGCGTATTTGATTGGTCAATTAAGACATGAAAACATGCAACAACAGCACTTGTCCGCAACAAAGATAGATAGAAACATATGTATAAACAAACGGTAGATACATTTTCTTACATTTGAATTTCGCCTTCAATCAAACGTCGTTTCGTGTTTTTCTTGAACACATTTTTGGATAAAAAAGAAATCATTTGTAACGGGAAATTTATTGAGGGCATTGGGTACTTGAAAATTTAGCTTTTGTTTACCTTAGTTCGTGAGCGTTCGCGGTACACGTAGTTTTACCTGACGAAGGTTGTAATTCATAGTACTGTCAGTAATAGAGTACAAACTGTTTCTATGAATGTATTGGAACAGCCGAACATAATACACTTGTTCAGCTTTTGTAGTTAAGTGACAAGTACACTGCTATCAGGATACGCGTCATCCAGCCATCATCATCCAAACAATTGGAGTCATCCAACCAATTAGAGCTCACTACGAACTCATATAGGTCGATAAAAAGTACACGTTTTGTAAACGCACATTATACGTGCATCGACGTACGTGCACGTATATACGTGCATCGAAGGAAATGCGACAACTGGCGCTTCGAAAGAACGATTAGACCCCACGTCGGCGGTGATTAAAAAAACCACGAAAAAAGCAAAGGAAACACGTCACGCGGCAACACTGGCAGCGTTGTGGAGAAAGCGATTGCTCCACATCACCCGCAGCCATTTCTACAGCTGCAGACGTCAGCTGTGACACCTCCTCGTGGCAGCGTTTAACCAAGGAAATTATAATTCCTGGTGGGAATGGGGCCATGCCATGTACTGTGACGCACATTGAACGGTCTGCAAGTCTGCTTGCGTTGATGAAACATCCAACACTAAGTGTGTATTCTTCTATTTCCAATTTGCAGCGCAGTGCAAGAAGAGGATATTGCTAACAGATCGACTCTTTCAGCACTCGAAGACCACCCTCGCTCTAATGTGCGAATTAAATGAGCCGGCTAATTTCCCTCACACATCTCTTGTTTCGCTGTTCTTGACCTGGAACTATCCGAGTTCGCCGGCGCATGAAATTGACTCATTAGTAACGCCCGTGACCACTGATTCGGTGTGCATAAATGACGCTCTTAGCAACCAGGGCGTACAAAAACATATTAGCAAAATCGGCGCACGTGTAACGGTCTTAGTCTGTACTTTCGTTATGAGGAGAATTCTACAGGAAAGCAGTGAACGAAGTGCAGATGCAAATACAATGTCGAGCTGCTGTTTCGCTTTGAAAGCAAACTCTTGATCACGTAAAACATCTTTGACAAACACAGGTCAAAGTCTGATATAGAAGTTTAGCGATTTTTCTGTTGCAGAAATTAGAACAAGAGCTAGAGACTTCAAGGCTTCACAATGACTCCTGCACAGGTTGTTGTTCAACCGTCAGTTACGATAATTATATAACTTAACACACTGCGATAATACAGCATGTCGAATTTATGAAATAGAACAACGCAAATTAAAACAGAAGTTTATGCTCAGAGCAACAAGAATACATCCCACTAACCACAATTTTGATCACATTACCATTAATAATTGCGCGGAATTACAGAAACATTTTATAAGGAAAATTTATGCGCATGCAATTTCTATCCACTTCTTAGCTTATATGAAACAGATCAATACTCTATATCTTAAACAATAGTATGCATATCATACAAAAGCTAGTGCAAATCACAGCTAGAGAGCGCGAGTCTGAGCTAATACATCGACGCTGCACCCCTTAATTCTGCCTTAAAGGCCAACTGCAACGGAATATTCCTTTGGCTAAATTCGTTATATATTATGAGTAGGATATACAACAGAATCAATCCTAACAAAGCTGCAGGGCTCGTACGTAATAGCCTAATTTGCTTCTTATTGGCCTTTACTTTGGACCTAAGCAGACGACGCGTGCAACTGGTGTTTACCAGACGTGACGCAAGTCCCAGCACGTGACCGTCACCTTCGAGATTTCTCAGCGCACCGCGGACAGCCTCATCTCGGAGGTCGTGCCAAGGAGCCGTGCGATCCGTTATGCGTCACTTCAGGCGAGCGGTAATGGCAGCGTCCTTTTCTTTATTTTTTTTTTCAGTTTCACTATCACAAACGTCTACTTCTGCGAGCCCTTCGGGACGCACCCAATCGCATGTTAAGCAAAAAAAAAAAAAATTGCACAGAGAAGCTATACATATACATTATTCGAAACTATAAGCTTTTTATGCGGCCCAAAATTTTTGCACTTGTCATTTGCAGGAAGAACATGCTCCATGCACGTCTGGGCAGGTGAAGCTTAGTATCCAACCAATCCGATGGTTTGTAGATATTTGGAGACCACAGTGGCTCATGGTCTATAGTCTCGCGCTGATTCAGTGTGTCTATTGTTTGGCCTCATCTACATATATTATATATTTACATATATTGAGAAGTGTGCCGTCAGGCATATTTTGCTTAGAAAAAATGAACAGTACCAATTACATCAGTAGGTAGTTAACATTTTCTAATTAAAAGCACCGTTCTCCAGAATAACGGCCGTTCACCCCGATGAGCACTCCGAACTGCGCAGAATTCTTTAGTACAGAAAACAAATAACGAATACGGGTAACCACCGAGCCTATTTGTTGAGTGTGCTGTAGAACCCTATTGTGTGCACGATGTTCGTGTATGTAGTTAGGCCATTGTTCAACATTACTGACACATGCAAAATAATGTTTAACGCACAATAAGCATGCATTTCCTCCTTGCATATATCTAAGGGTTGTTTTTCAATGTACATAATTTTGTGCTCATATCTATGTTTTACGCAACATCGTTGCCTAGCTTCAGATATCTCTTGTAATACCCCGTTTTACAGTGGCGTGTCAGGTCAGTCAAGCACAAAATGAATCTTGCAGCTGCAGCGCATTTTATGAAAAAAAAAAATACCTGCTGGTGAAATAGCTTAATTTGAACTTGCGCAATTTCCTTTCATATTGGAGCCTCCGTTTTCTAGATAGGAAGACTTTTATATTTCCATTTTCGAGAAGAAAACACATCAGCGGAGCAATAGAAGAACCAAATTCAAAAACAACCGACGGCTACAACCACCAGGACATTTTTTTTTTTTTTCCTCCCCGACGACCGATGATCACCTAGGACGGACAGCAGTTGAACGAAATAGCCTCTATAGATTTGGGCAGGCCGTTCGTCGTCGGAGAAACTGGGCCCAGCCAGGCGAGAGATACTGCGACGTAATGTGCCGAAAGCGTCTCGGCCATTTAGCCTACAATGGGTCCCCCGTCGGCCCAAACCGGACCGACCACGCCGCTGACTTTCGCTCACAGCTGAAATGGCAGGGGAGTGGGTAGCCCTGTTCAGGCATCCTTCTTTCCCCCTCTTGCACCCTACTCCCCCCCGTCCTCCTTAAGGATGATGCTGCCAGCCGATCGATTTTATGCGAGACAGGCGATATTACACGACCAGACGCTTTTGCTCTTCGCGCAGAATGTTCACCTGCGGCGCATTGGAGAAAAGGCAGCTCGTCCAATTACTCTAATGATTAAATGAGCGAGAAGCATAAGGGGAACCGACGGCCTCTATTTAGGCAACAATCATATAAAAGCCAAGACACACAAGAAATAGAACGGCAGGGAGATGAGCCCAGGTGTATAGACGAGCTGCTGGCTACCCTGTGCTTGGCTAAGTGGATGACGTGAATGAAGGCTGAAAAAAAAAGAAAAGAGAGTCTTCGTGCACTCCCACTAGTAAATGAAGGCAAGTGAAAGCTTGAAACATATAACTGCCTTTTTTGTTGATGTTCAAATGTGTAGTGAATTGCCTAACTTAACAAGTAAATTTTACTATAGCATTCATGCCAATAAGAAAGCAAAAAAAATGATAGCGGACAAGACGAAAACTTTGCCGCCGATCGAAACCGAACCGACAATTTTTGTATGGCCGTAACCTCTGTGTTTTCTCCGATGGATGGATGCAAGGTAGGAGCGTCCCCTTTAAAACGGGGTGATGACAGTTGCCACGAAGTTAAGCTTTTTATTTTTGTTGAACTGAGTTGTAAGTTATTAAAATTCGCCATTTTTTTAAAATATATCTTCCTACACTTTTAGCCATATGCCACCTCTTTACTTTTGAGCCACCAGTCGTCCGATTGATTTTTACTAATTTCCACCGCATATTTATTTACATGACTATTGTTATCTCTAAACCCTAGGGCCTCTGGAAGCGTGACTGCGCCCGCATCGACATCGGGATGGATACCATCACATTTTAGTATGAGGTGTTCTATTGTTTCTACAGGTTTACCGCACACTGTATATGTGTCTTCGTCGTTAAATTTCTTCTTATAGCTGCGCGTTCCAAGACATCCTGACCTAGCTTCAAAGAGTAGGGCACTGCCTCTTGAGTTATCATAAAACGCTTCCTTCCTGATCTGCTGTTTCCAGTATCGATATAGTTCAACCGACTCCAACCCGGTATTGTAGCGCCATCTGGCATGCACTCGGAAAATGACAGCTGTTAGCTCCGTGATTTCAGGGCACACCTTCGCGTTCTTTTAATGACTTTTCTACTTGTATTTTCTTGATTCGTGATTGGACATATAGCTGAGTGGTTGAATATTTAGGAATCGTCAAAAATGTTTACATTAACCGCCGAAAACACAGTCTAACTGCCACAAGCGAAATTTAGTGAGACTCGTAAAAGGCTTCAGACAAGGAGCTTCACGAACAGCAAATTCAAGATACCATCCTAAGTAAAAGAGGCAACCTGTTCGTGTGAAATAAATTATACACTTCGAAGAGTTATCTCGTATGTCTGTAGAAAATTTGAAATATAGAGATCCACCGTTCTGGCGTAGTTTCTTTGGCACTGCTCTGCTAAGCCCGAGGACGCGGGATAACATCCCGACCGCGGCTGCCGCATTTCTATGAGGAGGGGAGGAAAAAAAAGAAAGAAAGCAGGGATGCTAACCAGAAAAGCGCCTTGTTAGCTACCCTACACTGGGGGACGGGAAAGCAGGAATAGTAAGAGGTGAAATGCAAGAAAACCGCGTATGGAGCATGAGTGCACGTTAGAGAATCCCAGGTTGCGAAAGTTTATTCAGAATCCGCCCCTACGGTGTTCCTCATAATCATATCGTGGTTTCTAACAAGTAAAACCCCAGAATATACATTTAATTCCAATTGATATAGGCATAAGCTCCAGAAAGTAGCACAATGTTACCAATACTTGCATTTCAAGCGCAAGACCTTGGTTTGACATTTGCCGGGTGGTCCTGTGCAGGCTTCATCCAGTAAACTTCTAACGCCCCGACAGAAAACGCTGGAGAACGTGTCATTTATTTCAATCCTTCACACCAGTAATCCGAAGCAAAGTGGGGTAAAATAATTGCTCGTACGTCTTTGGAACTACAGAACATTTTCACAAAACCCTGTTTCACTGATGAAAAATCTCGTGAGCTATATGTTGAATGATCGTGGGTCAGAAGCAGTATTTGTCCCCTAATCTAACCTATTTCAGTCATGGGATGCCACGTTGGTTCCACTAAGCACAGTTCTGAGGTGCACGAAGAAACCGAGCAGAATGATCATTGCCTAATGTAACCATTCCGAAAAAATTATAATTCCGCCTCAACCTTTGCGCACAAGCCTCAGTCTCTGAGTAATACACCTGTGCTCCCGGCCCTCTTCCGAATGCCCTCATCTAAAAATCGTCGTTATCGATGACAGATCATCATTTTTTTTATTTCATTCATTATTAAACGAAACTTGTAAAAGCAAAAACAATGTAAAAACCTGTACGTGCACAATGACGTATGTTTCTTTCTTCACAGTAAAAGAAAAAAAGGCACATCGTGCAAACGCCAGCATTCGACAATAAAAGAAACAAAATGCCATAAGAGCACTAGCACGACTGCTTAGAGCTTAGAGTCTACAAATAGCTTTCGCGAGGGGAGGTCCATCGTCTACAGCAAGACACAAAATACAAGCCAGAGGAGACACAATTCTTGGAGCAGGCCTGAATAACGCACTATCACAAAAAAATGGTAGCTTATCACAGCAGGTCGCTGGCTCAGCCTGAAGCGACGCTTTAACTGAAGTGATTGAGGCGACGTTGCAGAGAAGACAGAAAGCTCGCCTGGCTAAAGTTTTTACACGGTAAGCTCTGAAGTCTCAGGAGGAAAGTTCGGCCGAAATGAAAGAAATATAGAAGTCGTTCGGTAGAATTAACAAAAGTATATATGTACATTTGCACAATGTATACATGTACACAACAAACGCAATAAAATAAGGAAACGTGTAGAAAACGTGCTAAACGTGCGAGCTGAAAAACGACAAGAGGTGGCCTAGGAGACCCGATGGCAGATTCGGGCCACGTCCAAAGGAGGCGCAGTTTGCGAGCGTCGTTGGCCGCGAGGTTCGTTTAGAGGGCCGCACACGTCTCCGGCTAGTGCTCCAGCGCGGCTCTCCCAACTATCGCCCCGCCGCTCTCCGGTGCGACCAGCTTAGCCAGCGATATAACACTGTTGCTGTACCGTGCTCTTTCTTCGCAACAGAAACAGCACTTCTCGTCTTCTTGGCCACACCGCTCCCAGTTGGCGTCTCGCAGAGAGGGACACTTTCCAGCGATGAAAACAACCACTCTCAGAGAATTCCCCCCTATCTCTCTTTCTTTTATTATTATTATTTATTTATTTATTTTTCTCCCGCAGCGATCGCCCCCTTTTTTTTCCGCCTCTTGGCTTCCGAGCGCCTTTACGGCGACGAACGTACGTCTCCCCAGCGGCCACAGACGACGAGCCGAACGTCTATTGCGAGGCCGTCGGGAGCTCGGGCCAGCATTTTACGGCGCCGAGTGATCTTCATGAGTGGCACCCGCAGCGCGACCGCGTCTCTTCACGCACTCGGTGGCGCGACCAGCGCGGACATAAAGGGATAGAACGCCTCGAGAAGTGTGGCTGTGACGAGTGTGAAAACACGAGCGGCATAAGCCCGGCCAAATGACGCGCTCGTCGTTTATAACGCAGTCCATCACATATGTTACAACTTTCGAGACCCAAAAGGGCAGACAATAGACTGATTGCTCCAGAACTCACTAAGTGCTACAACTTCCCCACTGCAGGCGTGTAGTCGTAGCCCTCCCGTCGTACTCTCGCGTTGATGTTACTATGAGGTACGTTAATGCTTAATAACATCTAAGAATCAGTCAGCCATCAACTATTTTTTTTTTAATCGGCAAGTGGAAAGCTCATGTCACGCGCACCGTTCTCCGAGAACAGCAGCAACAAGCAACCAAAGGTCTCTGTTTTACTTCTTTTCCGAGATAATGCAAGTTTTACGTGCCTTCGGTAAGTGGATTAGCGATATTGGGACGGGGCCGAATATATGAACAGAGCTTTTCAGAGAACGTTATCCCCCGTCTTTGCGAATGCCGCATACTTTCTGCAAGTTAACTCGATGGAGTTTTATTGTCGGAATGAAAGATTGGGATAGAAAGACGTAGGACTCGCCCAAGCACAGTCTCTAAGGAGCGTCTCTTTCTCTAGCTCCGTCTGACACCTTTCACAGCTCGAGCGTTGCTGTCTATGTGATGTCTAACGCCTAAAGCACGTGGTAGATTTTTTTATTACTATATGGTACTTAGCAGATGATTTCGCCTTTAATTGCGCCGGCTACTTCTTTTCAAATGGAGATATGAAACAAATAGCCTAAGCCTATTAACATTAAAAATCGACTCCAAATCACAATAACACAAAGACCAGTCACATAGGTTCACACAAAGCCCGGATACATAACTACATTAAAATCAGAGCACATAAGAAAGCACAAAGAAAATTCAAATGAAGGTACCTTAACCCAGGCGTGAATTGGCCAAAGTCGGATAAAAAATATTTCCCATAGAGTAAACTTATAACGGTTAAACACTCTACTCAATAGTTTCCGAGAATCTTTGCAAGGCCAGTAAGGCTCGTCTTTGTAATGAATATGTTGGCCAAGGTCCTACGATCTTCCTGAGGCTGAAGAGCCCGCGGTCTAACGCCACTAAATCATGTGCTAAACGTGGTAGCTATCATAGCCTCTAAAGTAACCGAGTAAGAATCTCTCTCACGAACAAACTTTCGTCAAATAGAAGTTCTTTATGTGGCGAGGCTCAACTAAAGCCACAAATGATGTATACGCGTAAGACCGAAGCGTTCCATCGAATATCGCTCGGAAAGTTTTATGCATTTGAGCTGGAGCTTTCTGCGCTCTTGAGCTTACAGAACTTGCTGACTTTGTGTTGTTAGCGGCGGATATGTGTGCCCTAGGAATAAACGGAGTAGGGGCTTTTTTTATCTCTTTCATTGTTAAGCGTTCTATGTGACGAAAGAACGTCAAAACAAGGCAAACTGACGCGAGATCTTGTGGCTTCCGGACCACTCTGACTGTATATCTTTAGCATTGTAACTTGACGAAACACACTGTCACAAACAATATTTTATAATGCAATAGATTCCAAACGTGGATAGCGATGTCCAGCATTGCTTCGTGCACTGTTCAAGTGTGCAGTTGCCGCAGAAAATTTCATAGACGCCTGCATTTTAGCAGCACATTGAGCAGTATAATTAGGTTTCTAGCATATTGAAAGATCCGCAGCGCCCTTTCGTCTTTGGCGGCTTTCTATACACTACACGCGTAGAAAGGCCTTTATAAACTTTATTCCGTGTTAGGATGTTGATGTGCCCATACTGGTTCCACCATATTTAACCTGAACAAGCAAGACACAACTTTATCGGCTTAACTTTACCAAACGCGGGATACAAGGAGCAAACGCAGGACGTTTAGAATGAAGAAAGAGGGAAAAAAGTGCAATGGAATTTGGAGATCTTGGCCTGGCGACAAGCTTGGCATACTACTTCAGGTTTAATGACATTTAAGAATCAGAAGGAGTTGGCAATGTTGAAAACTAAAACTCATGAGAAATCAACATGCTCATCAAAATCAACGTGCTCATCAGAAGAGCGTACAAGACGGCGCTGGGCCTGTTCGAGTCCACGAGCACGACCCGCTTGTCACAACTCGGGATACACAATACGCTCGAAGAAATAGCCGAAGCGCAACGGACCTCTCAACTAGAGCGGCTGTCCATGACCAAAGATGGGAGGAAGATACTGGACGATCTGGGAATTGGACGCTCGAACGAGGTGGAGATGAAGCTCCTCGTCCCCGAAGGGGTCCGACGCCAGACCAGAATCGACGCCATACTGAAGAACGTGAATCCCGAGTTAAATAAGGGAAGAAGAGCGGCGAGGGCCAAGGCTGTCATCGACCAGCATGCCAACGACGCACACGCGCGGTACGTGGACATGGCCGAATACCACGGAACGCCTTCGCAGCGGTTGTCATAGAGGCGTCAACCGGCGCCACGAGGACGGCAGCGAGCGTGAGAAGCGCCGGAGCGGAGCAAGCGGAGGAGGTAGCCATCGCCCTGGCCATCGCCGACGCAGACTGCCACACGGTGCTGAGTGACTCGAGACAGGCGGTGCGAAACTTCGCCAAATGCCAAATCTGCAGGGAGGCTGAGCGCGTACTGCGAGCGATTAAACTACAAGAACGAAAAGTACGACTCAAGTGGGTCCCGGCGCATGCGGGCGACGCGTCGGAACGCAATGAGAACCACAATGAGACGGCACATGCAGCGACGCGAGAGCTAACCAACCGCGCCCCGGCGACAGACCGTCCAACGTGGTTCGGAACCAAGGACCACATGACGGATTACAATGAAATAACGAAGGCCTACCGCCTGGCTTGCAGGACGCTCCTAACCCCGCACCCGAGGCTAAGTCGAGCGGAGGCGGTAGTACTGAGACAGCTCCAGACTGGATCGCTACCGAGCCCGAGGCTGATGAATTGCATCTACCCCGAGACATACCCGACCGATAAGTGCAGAGTCTGCCAGAGGGAGACCGCAGACTACACGCACATCTTGTGGGACTGCGTTAAAAATCCAGAAGATCAAAATCAAGAACGCTCTCACCGCGGCTCGAGGCAGCCGCGAAGAGCTACTACCGAGACGAACGGCTGTGGGCCGTCCAGCAGGTCTTCGAGGCGCTCGAAAGGCAGGGACCCAGCGAGCCGGCAACGGCGAGCGGAGGCTTGCGCCGACTAACGGCGACTTCTAAGAAGACGTAGGCCCTCGTCAGGGCGCGCGAGCGCCCAACTGCAGGCATAAATAAAGTTCATTCCAATCCAATCCAATCCATGAGAAAAAAAGGCAAAGGAGCATGAGTGACACTGGAGTACAAGATTTCTCTGTCTCTCTGACGACGAAGTGATCCTATTGCTGAGTCTTTGTTCTTCGCCACGGGCATTTTCTGGCAATTCTCGCTTTCTTTAGGAGAACACTGTTCCCTGCTCGACGGGAATGGAAGTGGAGCCACCTACACTCCCACCTGATTGAGCGGCGCCCCAGTAGGCAGCGTCAGGGAAGCTAAACTGCCTCTCGAGCGCCAGCGAGTCTACCCTGATAGATTTGATCGAGAGCGACGACAGCTCCGACGACGACTACGCGACTGTCCTGAGTCAGAAAGCAAAGCGGTGGATGCTCAGGGCCTCTGTGGACACATCTACTATGAGGATTCAGCAGAGTTCACCGAAGTACACCATTTTTTTCTTACCTGTGCTACCCGCCGACAACATGAGGCTCCTCAACAAGCAAGTAGGAACGGTTGAACTCGAGAAACTGCTTCCAAATGGCATTGAGCACGTCCGAGTCGACTCTCGGACGAATGTTGTTGCGGTAGACGTCGCTCAAGCGTCGGCGCTAGATTATCTGAGAGCTGTCACTGTCCTCGGTGGCATGAACGTTCCTACCATCATCCCGCTGGGAGAAGAGGCTACTACAGATGTCATATATGACATTGATACGGCCATCTCGCGCAATGATTTACCACTTTAAGCCTGCCAATCAGGGGACCCAAATACTACAGGTGGCCCGTCTCGGAAATTCCAGATGTGCAAAAATTGTCTTTAAAGGTAACTGCCTTCCATCGCTGTAGGTCATTTCCGACATGCTGTCCGGCCCTTCGTTCCCAAGCCACTTCTGTGCAGAAAATGTCAGAAATTCGGTCGCATGAGCGCCGTCCGTGGAGTCTATGAAATGATCCCGCTGTGCATCACGACACTCTGCAGACAACTGCCAGCCTGAGGGCCAAACAATGAAAGCCTCCTTACTACAGGAGGGAGGCCTTCATTGCGGTGAGGCCACCTTATGTCACTCTGAAAACTTCCTTATTGAGGGACCCCCAGCGAAGGCTTCCTTGATGCTTCCTCAGCGTAAGGTAGCTCCCAAGCTACCTTTATGCGTCTTTACGCTGCTCCTGACCCTGAATGAGCGCTTCACCTCACTACTTAGCCATCTGACGTTTGTTTGTGCATGCGCACTGTCGCTCGCCTGCGGAGAAGCGCGAGCATGGTCAAAGCCACCTTTGGCACGGTACGTCTTTCTAGGCATGCTCGTTTCAGTCGCACGTTCAGCATAAGCGTTCCTAGGCGTTGCTAGAGCGTTGCTAGGTGTTGCACGACGCCGGCGGTGCTAGCGTTGCTGGAGCCCATCAAGTTTTTCGCTATAACGTGGTACTTCTAGATTTAGTAAAAAAAAAATCACTATAAGAAAGCGTGCGCGCGTCTTTATATCAGCGCTTCAATTTAAAAATTATGCGACGATAGATCTTTTTATTGAATAATGGTGTTTGCGTAAAGCTTTTAAGAGATGATCTAGAACCCAGGCATGCGATAAGCGTTCCTTACGTAAGGATGGTCGAAGGGAGCTTTCAGAGTACGCTTGCTTTCTCCATCGGTCCTTTGCTGTAAGGAGGCCTCATGTACGGTAAAGAAGCGGTCGAAGGCAAGGAACATTTCATTGTTTGGGCCTAAAACATTTAAGTGTCCAAAGTATCAGACGCCCCACGACGCCTCACCAAAGGAATCTCCAAGAGTTGAGAGGGAACTCTTCGTCTTGAAGAAAATGCTGAGGGACCAGTGGACTCATCGAGAAGCAGCTGCTGACGTCTGGCGACGTCGTTCTCGTCGCAGACGCTCATCAAGGAATTCTACTCTCCGCACACAGAATGCATATGCAGCAAAGCCTCTTGCTGTTGAATACGCTCCAACACCCCTGCGGAATGTGCCCGAACCACGTATTAATAATGAAGCAGCTGAAAAGAATGTCGTGGATGAAGCAAGGCCACCATTGCCAAGGGTAAGTAAGCCCTATGGATAAACCAACACAAGGACTGGTACCACAATACTTCACCCCTCAGCCAGATGAGCTGACAAAGCATGACCGTCGAATTGTAATCATGCTCAAGTCTTTGATAAATGCGATACGCACGCTTGTAGGCAGCTCTAATACGCCAACAGCTCTAAGCGCAGTGCAAGTGTTGGATGCCCTGAGCCCATGCTTGCGAATCTTGCATAAGCATAACTCTTCCACTGCCTTCACTCCATGATGAAGTGCGTAGTGCGACAATATTCCATTGGAATGCCAGAGGACTTAAATCACGGATCTCACGTTTCCGCCAATACATTTTTACGAACCGATTTGCTATAGTGGTAATATGTGAACCAAACGTGTCAAAAGTGCTAAAGCTTTCCGGGTACGAAGCCTTTATGGCGTGCACATGCAGGAAATCCAGCAAATTAAATGTTTACATCCGCACGGGGCTAACATACATTCCCCACTCGGTGCAACCTCATGATGGAAACCAATACATATGTCTCCTAATTACAGAGAATAAAGGGGCCTTCACCCTTATCGGCGCGTACATCTCACCATCTAGTCGGTTCGACGGCGACCGACTGCGACACATCCTGACGGAGACTTCTGGATCCTGTGTTATCACTGGTGACTTTAATGCTCATCATATGGTTTGGGGTAGCTCCAGAATAAATTCCAGGGGCTGGAAACTTGTGGAATTTTCTTCCGAACACGAACTGAGCATTATGAATGATGACAGCCCAACGTACTTACGTGGTTCGACTTAAAGCAGTTGCTTAGATTTGACTTTCAAAGGCGGTCGCGCAATTCGCATGTCCTTAAGAAACTTCATCAAAGCCCTTAAGACCTTGAGTGCTGAAGCGCGTCTGGACCAATGTCCTAGAGCTTTTTCCTCTGTAAAGGGGCGATTGTCCAGTTTTTAGAGCGCAGTCACGAGCACTTTTCTTGGCGCTTTCTAATGGGGACAGTCACAAAGGAGGTGCTCAACGTCTCCTCGCAGGCGCAGGTGTCACGAGTAGGGCTGTCGGCCATTCCACTGCGGAATGAATAGGAGTTTGTGAATGCCACGCCGAGTCACAGGCGGCACAGAAGTGTTACTTCTGCTCGTGGTAACCCTGGTGGTAGGCGGAGTTGCAGACGCGGATCCAATCTGTGGACAGCTGCGTTCGTGAATTCACTGGTTCACTGATTGTTGTACAACAAATTCTGCTTACGCAGAATCTGCTGTAGCGCGTGGTTTCGCGTTACTGTGTGAATTTTCTGGTTTCCATTTTTTCCCTCTTCTTCTTCTTTCTCCTTTAATTCCCTTTACCCCTTTCCCCAGCACAGGGTAGACAGCCGGCACTTACACTGGCTAACCTCCCTGTCTTTCCTCCCCTTTGTCTCCTCCTCATCCTCCTAGATTTGACTTTAGTCTCACGACATCTTAGTCAAAATGTTCAATGGTTCTCTGACGTCGAGATTCATGGCAGTGACCATATTCCTACCTGGTTGAGAATCACATGATTTGCAACTCCTCCTTTTCTACTTCGCGAAAGATAAGGTGGTCAACAAATAAAACAAAGGTGCAAGAGGCATGCAAAGAAGGACTTGCCTGCACCATTGAGGACCTCATTACAAATGTGTAGGAAGCGTCTAAGTACACCTTTAAATACACACAAAAAAAACGCACGGATTTCGACATGGAACTTGAGCGACTTCGAACGATTCCCAGAAAGGCCGAGAGACGATACAGGCGCACCAGGTCAATTCATGACCTTAGAGTCGCTCTACGTCTACAAAAGAAAATCCAACGTCGCATGGACAGGCTGGAGGAACAGTGTTGGAAGATGTTCTGCGAATCACTTAACCCCCGCAAGCGACTGTCTATCATATGGAGGACGATGCTCTGTCTTGGATTGTCTCCACATCAACGACACCCATCCTGCGCCCTAACCGTCCATCAAGGCCGCTCGCAGGTTGATATAGCTTGAGATTTCTGTGTGACGACTGCGGACAGTGTAGTCACCATCAATAGCGAAATTATGAGTGAGGTTCCTGCGACACACTTGAGCGCCAAAGCGTATACCCCGACGCCATGGTTAGCTTTAGAAGAGGCCGCTCCTCTATTGACAACGTCATCGACCTCGTGACGTCTGTGCAACAACAACAAAAAAAAAAACACCGCAAACATATATCGGTTGCACTTTTCGTCGATGTGAAAGGTGCCTATGATAATGTAACGCATAAAGCCATCCTTGATGTTCTGGAAAAAAATGCAAATGGTGGACGCACGTTGCGGTGGATTTGGAGCTATCTATTCAGAAGATCCTTCTTTGTGCACAGTGCGAATGGCCGAACCGCTGACTATTATACTTGCCGTGGCGTCCCGCAGGGTGGGGTTCTTAGCCCCACTTTGTTCAACCTTACAATCCTTGGACTTGCCGACGCTCTACCACATACAGTCAACCTTCCCATATATGCTGACGACATATGCTTATGGGCAGTTACACGGCTCGGCAGTTACACGTCTCCAGGTGCTTGCACGGCTCCAAAAAGCAGTGACCATCGCATCATCGTACCTGCGTGCTCAGGCCTGAGCATTTCGACCGAGAAGTTCAGTTCAGTTCAGTTCAGTTTTATTCCTTAAAGGCCCCCATTTCAGGGGGTGTTACATAAGGGGTGGGATTACATTTGTAGTGAGGAAAACAAACAGCGATGGTGATTTAACATTGAAGGTGATCTGTTACGCGTTCTTGAAAAGCAGGTGTTGAAGCGATGGCGACGATGTCATGGGGTAGGCCGTTCCAGTCCGTGGCTGTTCGAAGAAATAATGAAGCTGAAAACGTAGTAGTACGTGATAGTGGGCGGGCAACTTGAAGGGGATGACTGGTGCGGTGAGATATGCGTGATGCGGCGGCGATATACGGTGCTTGATTGAGAGGAGAGAGAGAGAGAGAGAAATAAACTTTATTTTGAGACCAGGCTTCTCAAGCCCAAAGGTGGGTGGCCTCCTCAGTCCAGGTAGCCATGGCTCGCTGCCGCCGCCCGAGCCCTGTTCACCAACCGCAGCTGGCTGTCAGGGTCTTGCGTCGCCAGCAGAGCCTCCCACTGGTCTTCCAATTCTTCTTCCAAGTCCGCCTCTTTCTGCATGTTTTCGCCTGATGGCGATGATGATGGTTGTGCTTCTCGATTATTCTTGCATCCAAGCACCATATGGCGCAAGGTGTTGGGCGTGTCCGGCGGGCAGAACTTGCAGTCTCGCCCGTAGATGCCCGGGTACATGGCGTGCAGCAGTGTTCCGTGTGGGTACGTTCCAGCCTGTAGTCTTCTCCAGGTTACCACTTGGTCCCTACTCATCGTCTTATGCGCGGGCGGGTAGCGACGCCTCTGCTTCCTGTAGTGCGCCAAGATATCCGAGTACTTCTTGGATATGCGTTCTTCATCCTCTTCACAGTCGTCGGTACGCGTTCTCTGCGCGTCGGAGATGGCTCGGCGTGCATGATCTCGAGCCGCGGCGTGCGCCGCCTGGTTCCCCGTGAGAGACTCGTGCCCCGGTGTCCAGAGGATTTGTGCTGCTTCTATCTTGGTGGTGTTCAAGACCTGAAGCGCTGCCTTTCCAATCCTTCCGTTCATATACCTTCGGCATGCTTCTTGCGAATCCGTCACCACGGTAACCATGGCCTTCTTGCACGTTGCGATGGCCAGGGCTATGCCCACCTCTTCCGCTGTGCTCGCGTCCTTGGCACGTATAGATGTGGCTGTAAGTTGTTCGCCCTTCTCGTCGACCACGCTGATTGCGAATCGGTCGTTGGTACTGTACGCAGCTGCATCTGTATATCTAACGTTTTCTTCTTTGCTGTTGGTGCGTTCGAGTATGCGCTTGAGCGCCTGTGTTCTCGCCTGTCTCCTTTCCTTGTCGTACTCGGGATGCATGTTTCTGGGAATGGTACTTATGTGTAGCTTGTCTCTGATCTCGTGTGGGATACGCTGAGGTAGGTGCCTTTCATCCTCGACTTGGTAGCCCAGATCTTGCAGCAGGGCTCTTCCCGTCCTTGTCAGCTTTAGTCTCTCCAGTTGGTTGACGTTGTGCGCCTCCACGAGCTCTTCCCACGTGTTGTGGACTCCCATTTTGAGTAATTTCGCTGTGGACGTGGAGGGGGACAGACCCAAGGCAATTTTGTTTGATTTTCTGATGAGGGCGTTTACTTTGTCTCGTTGACTGTTCTTCATGCCAACGTATGGGGTCCCGTACGTGACGATGCTCGTGAGCAGCGCTTGTATCATTTTCGTGCAGTCTTCTTCCTTGAGTCCGTGGCTTTTGCTCGTCACTCTTTTGATAAGGTGGGTTATTTGTTGCACTGTTCTTTGAATTTTTTCCAACTCTGCTCCCCCGGCCCCGTCCTTTTGAATCAGGAGTCCGAGGATGCGGAGCGTCGTAACCTGCGGAATCATGATGCCTCCTACCTTTACTACCGGGTCTGGTATCTGCTGCGGTTGTCGGCCTCTTGTGCGCTTCCTTAGCACCAAGAGCTCCGATTTTTCAGGTGCGCACGTCAGTCCACATGCTTCCAGGTACTTTTCCGTAGTGTCAACCGCTTCTTGCAGAGCGTCTTGCTGTTGACCTGTCGACCCTCCCGTAGTCCAGATGGTGAGGTCGTCAGCATATATTGCGTGACCAATCCCTTCTATTTGCTTCAGTTGCTTGGGTAGTGTGCTCATCGCCAGATTGAATAGCATCGGCGAAATGACGGAGCCTTGTGGCGTTCCCTTTCGCGGTAGGTCGAATTTCTCAGAGCGTAAGTTGCCTATCCCCACTGTGGCTGTACGTTCTTTCAGAAAAGCTTTGATGTAATTATATACTTTTTCACCGCAGTTATATACGTTGAGGTGCTGCAGTATGGCTTCGTGTGACACGTTGTCGAAAGCCCCTTTCACGTCAAGTGCGAGGATGGCTCTTTTGCTGTGCGTGTCCAGCTTGTCGATGACTTTTTCCTTGATTTGCAGCAACACGTCTTGCGCGGACAGGTGAGCTCGAAATCCGAACATAGTGCTTGGGGCGTGTTCGTTGTCTTCGAGATAGTCGATCATGCGGTTGTGCACCATGTGCTCGTAGAGTTTTCCAGCACACGAGGTTAGGGATATAGGTCGAAGGTTCTGCACGCTGATGGGCTTGTTGGGTTTAGGTATCATGGTTACCTCGACATGTTTCCATTCCGGGGGTACTTTACCTTGTTGCCAGCACTCGTTGATGTATTTTAAGAGCGCGTCTACAGAGGGTCCGTCAAGGTTCCGGAGTGTTGTTTGAGAGGAGAATAAAAGAATTTGTGATAAAGGGTGAGGCTGGCAATGCGACGACGAAAAGAGAGGGGTGGCAGTCCGGATGTAGCTTTCAAGGATGAAACACTGACGTCATATGAGTATGAGGAATGAATGAATCGGGCAGCACGATTCTGCACAGCTTCCAATGCGGTGATTAGATATGCTTGATGTGGGCTCCAGATGGGGGATGCATATTCTAATTTGGGTCTTATAAGTGATTTATACGCGAGCAATTTAACATGTGGTGGGGCAAGACGAAGGTGGCGTTTTAGAAAACCGAGTGTTTTGTTTGATGCTGAAATGATGTTACCGACGTGAACCTGCCATGATAGATTAGAAGAGAGGGTGACTCCTAGATATTTATATGATTGTACTTGCTCAATCTGTGTGTTAGAAATTAAATAATGAAAGAGATATGGATTGTGACGACGAGTGAAGGACATGAGTTTACATTTACTAGGATTGAGGGACATTAGCCAGTTATTACACCAATTTAGTACGCTGTTAAGCTCTGTCTGAAGAGTGTATTGATCGTGACAGTTATTAATGGCGCGGTAAATAACACAATCATCTGCGAAAATTCGAATACTACAGGAAACATGCAGGGGCAAGTCGTTAATATATATTAAGAATAGGAGGGGACCGAGGACAGAACCTTGTGGGACGCCTGAAGTACCCGGGAGAGATGTAGAGAGATGGCCGTTAAGATAGACAGACTGAGAACGGTTAGTTAGGAATTCTCCAATGCATTTGAGAATATTAGGGGGTAGGTTCAGCTTTGAGAGTTTTAGTAATAGCCGGCGGTGGGGAACCTTGTCAAAAGCTTTAGCGAAATCAAGAAAGATGGTGTCGGTCTGCATATTACGGTCTAGATTAGTGTGCAAGTCGTGAAGGAAAAGCGCTAGTTGGGTTTCGCAAGAGAGGCCCTTACGAAACCCATGTTGTGAAGGGTGAAAAAAATGGTTTCGGTCCAAGAAGTTTATGATTTGTGAGTAAATGACATGTTCCATGATTTTACAGGGCACACTAGTCAATTAAATGGGGCGGTAATTCAAGGGCGAGTCTCTGTTACCTGATTTGTAGACTGGAACGACCTTCCCCGTTTTCCAATCAAGAGGCAAAATTCCTGAGGAGAGTGACTGTGAGAAAATTAGACATAAATATGATGCGCAAATTGATTCCACATTTTTCAATAGTTTTGAATTAATCAGGTCCATACCAGCTGATGATGAAAGTTTCATATTATGAATTATGGATGAAATGCCTTCTTCGACGAACGTGACTGCCGGCATGGGGGTGTGCCTTAGTCCCTTTACCCAGAAGCCCACGACCTGGTACCCCATTTCTATTGACCACCTAACAATTTCTTACGCAAAATGTCACTGATTCCTGGGCGTTATTATCGACAGAGAATTTTCTTGGAGCCCCCACATCTTATACTTGAAGAAGAGGCTTACCTCTATCTCCCATATACTAAGGTTATCTTCCGGTAAAACGGGGGGCACGTCCGTGGCATCTATGCTTCAACTATACATGGCGTTCTTCCTAGGATACTTGCGATATAGCGCACCAGTGCTGTCCAATGCTAACAAAACTGACATTCATGTCTTACAGAGCATTCAAGGTCAAGCCCTTCGAACACGTCCGGGGCTACCTCGAAGTGATTCAACCATAGAAACAATTGCCACCGCGAGAGACCACCCAATAATGACCTATATAATTATCGATGCACTCAGGGCGCATGTTCGCCATATATCTAGAGTCCCAGAACACCATCTCGCTCGCTTGCCTGAGAAAAGACCCGAGGCAGCGTTTTTCAGATCAGTTACGGCTAACCAGCACTCTTTGTCATTGAGTCACTCACCCGCAACAAGACCGCCATCTCCTCTGTGGTGCTTGAAAAAGCCTCATGTGTACCTTGCTGTTCCCGGAATAGCGAAGAAAGCTAGCCTGACGACCACGGCTCTCAAGCAGATCACACTGGAACTTTTGCATTGTTCGTACGCTAACCGAATCCATATTTACAAGGATGGTTTGGTTTCGGAAAATTTGACGGCTGCTATTGTTATACTATCTCAATCGGTCGTCATCAAGTTTAAGACTTCACACGTAACGACATCTACAGGTTCAGAACTGGCCGCTCTTCGCGCTGCTGTTGAATACATAAAAAAAAACGCCTAGCAAATGGGCAATATTTTGTTATTCGAAAGCAGCTCTGCAGAGCTTGAAAGATTTACGAGCTGGCAATTATGAACAGCTGGCGTACCAAATCAACGAAATTAGTAATTACGCTTCTGAACGATGACATGATATAATCTTTCAGTGGTTGCCGGGACATTGTGGCACCGTTGGCAATCACTTCGCCGATGACGCTGCCCGATTTGCCAGGCTGGAGCACCGCCACTCCTTATACCTTTGTCGAGAGTAGACGCTGCAAGAGAGCTTCGCAGTCTCGCTCGTACCATCACGTTCAATTACTGGCATACACCACAGAACTCTAACTTTTGTTTATATAACCTCGATCCATCACTGAAACTGAAATTACCAGCAAACATTTCACATCACGTGTCGCTGCTGTGTCGGCTGTGGGCAAGAGTAGCGTTCTCTCACACCTACAGCTATCGTATTGGAATGACGGACTCACCAATACGTGCTAAGTGCAAGTGTGTAGAGACCATCAGTCATCTACTGTGCCACTGTTCTCGCTTTGATAACCAACGTCAGATTCTCCAGTGTGCTTTGAATAGACTGGGCGATAGGCCATTTAGAGAAGCAAAGGTCTTGGGAGCCTGGCCTCACTGTTCATTAGCCCAGAAAGCAGCTTCGAACGCTTCTTCGCTACCTGAAGGCAACAGACTTGTGTGCCCCACTATAGACATCCTGCACCTAACTTAGTGCATGTGAAAGTGCTATAGACTCGTGTTTTCTCTCTTTCTCTCTCTCTCTTTCACTCCCCTTCTCACGTGTAGGGTAGCAAACTGGATTCAGTCTAGTTAACCTCGCCGCCCTTCCTTCCTCCCTTCTCTCTCTCTCTTTCTCTTTTCTATCACGGGAAAGGTTGAAGTGGATAGAAATAAAAAGGAGCAGATAGTGGCAGGAACAATGTACGTACAACGTCGGCAATTCCAATTTCACGGAAAGCCGTGACTAAACAATAGATTTAAGTGTCAGAAAAAGGCGCTCTGACCCATTCGTTTTCTTTTCTTTAGGTGGAAAGCGCTGATAGGTTTGGCTGGTACTGTGCGGGCAGCCTAGAAAGCGGAATGGCTTTTCAGATATGCTCCGCAGCAACAGTCTGCACCTTGCACGGACAGCATGACTTTCAAGCTAAAAGCGTTCTCGAGCTTTCTATGCCAAACAAACCAGCAAGACAACCACAGCCGCACATGACACCACTATCCGAGAAACACGGTGTTGCAAACTGTGCACAAGCGCTAAGTCAGCTCCCCTGGAGTTGACAGTGGTTCCTTTTTCCCTTTCACTCGCTTTCTAATTCATAGTTCTTGATGTCGCGAACGGAAAACTTTGACGCTCAAAACACGAAGCAAGCAGACATGCTCACGCCACCGCTCCTTAGCCTATCCGCTCCAGGTAGTAAGTGCCAATACTAGCGAACAAACAAAAAACGGAACTCAGCTTGCATGATTCTATGAAGCACGAGGAGCAGAAAATGACGTTTTAGTCTCCAACTATACATGCAGTTCCAGCTAACGTTAGCCAGGTAGTTAGAAAACTTCTGCCCGATCTGCGCGGCAAAAGCTGATGCAATGTTGATCACGGTCACTTTGCGCAACTGAGCCGTATGTGCTTCATTTTCATTTTAGTCTTTCCGCTCTACTCTGGAATATTTGAAACTTCTTCCCTCTTTCTATGCAGAGCAGCATGTCAGCAAATGAATGCACGCCGACAAAAGACAGCTGCCTTCCAATCAAGATTCTGGTATCCAATCAATCATCTGGTATTCACATTAGTGGCATGTTTAGTTAGAATTATTCAGCCAATTTTAAACATGGAACATTACTGTTATGTTTAACTGACATTGTTATAGACCATTGCCGAAACGTTACATAGGTCGCAAAACATCACACGCTGAAAAAAAAGAAAGGCATGCATGCAAAAGTGACAAAATATTCCGCGCTGGTTAGCTGTCACGCTGCCACACGACGCTACCTCAAGCTTTCTGCATAGTGCGAGTAACTCTGTCTTATCTGGCGGCCCCATCAGTGCGCCAGAGCATCTGTTTGATTAGGCGTCATGGCATTCTGATCGCGAACTGTTGAAACGTGTGGGTAAAAGTGGGAAAAGAATGTAACGTTTCACGATAGCGATAAGCGACTTATGAAAGCTCAAGTATCGTGATCTGTGTCCGGACACCAACACTTAGGGATGCCCAGTATTTTGTCTGACTCAAGACAAATTACGGGCTCCTACATGCGCGTTAAGGTGCACCGTCACCACGGTGTATTTTGCTGTTTCCAGCGTTTTCTATTGAAAACGAAAATGACTGTGCGAAATGTAGCGCGGTAGAAACAATTGCGTTTTATTTTGGACGATCCTTCGGAAACTACAGGCGCGCATCATTATATGGGGGATTTACACTGACTCGAGGAAGGTTCTAGAAATGCTAACTATACAGGGTGCTATTACGATGGCAGTTGTTTACTACCCAGCAAGATCTCAAGAGAGAGAGAAGCTCTTGATTGGAAGGTAGATATTTTTTGTCGGCGTGCATACATTTGCTGGCATGCTACTCTGCATAGAAAGAGGGAAGGAGCTTCAAATATTCCAGAGTAGAGTGGAAAGACTAAAATAAATATGCAGCACATGCGGCAATACCACGAATCTTTGTGTGAGTGCATAAAGAGCCGGAACACGAATTCACGCACGCACGCACGCGCGCACGCACGCACGCACGCACGCACGCACGCACGCACGCACGCACGCTAGCACACACACACAAACGCGGGCGCGTGCAAGTTATACCAAGCCTTTTGTTAGTGTAGTTGCTGACTACTAGCGAGTACGACGGACGTATTATACGCATCATAGTTTCAGAGGCAGCATGCACATACGTAGTGCATAGCGCGATTCGAATCGATTATATCTGCAAGGATCGTTAACTTCCTGATTACCGTGCAGCCGCGGATGCATGAAGGCGAGCTTTCTGGTTCTTTATTCTTAATGCGAGAGTATTGCAGCACACAAATTGCGCCATCTTCATCTAACTAAAAAAAGAAGTGGCCACGGTGAGGATTCAGTCTTCTGCCCCATCGCCACTGCTACCGCTCGGTAGCCCAGCGCGCTAGCCACTGCGCCACCGTTGAAAAAGGCGACAGCAATGAATATGTTCGACCCTGTGCACGTGGTTGGGCTCCGCCTGCCGGGCGATTCACTGGCTGGCAAAGCGAGCGGCTGCGGAACGAGCACGGTAAGCTACAGACGTCCGCTCTGCGTCTCGCGTTGTCGGCGACCCGCAGACGCCGTCGACGAGGCCCACGGACGACGACGACGAACAAGATGCAACGCACTTCAGGTACCCGTCTGACTACTACGACATTTTCCCGGAGCATGAGGTGGAATTCGCCTACGAACCCGATGAAGAAGTGTACTGTCAACACAATGGTACCAGTTGGAAAAATACTGTCATCACTCGGCAAAGTGGCGTCATCGTGCTGAAAAATAGCGTCATCGAGAACGAACACTCAAGGCAATGTGCGTGAAAGACTATTGAGAACTACGCAAACAAAACTCGGCTGAGAGATGGCAATATGACCGGTTTGTCGTCTAGAGTTGTTGCAACCTCATAAGCAGCAACACTGCATTCGGAAACATAACACAGCAGCACTAAACTCAGCAACATTTCGCCGCAACAATAAACTCAGCGATATAACTCAGCGACACACTCAGCGACAAGTAATCCTCTCGCACTTACACATCATACGCGTTGCTGCTTAGGTGCCCCATAGTTATTCGTTTTCCCCGCATGGCTGGCCCCGCCGCTGCCGCGGATGTGTGGATGCGAGCGCCGTTTGGTGGTGGTGAAAGGAACACAGCGGTGCATCGGCGCGCGTTCCGCCGTGATTGGTTTTCCTGTGCGGTAAGAAAACAGCCAGGCCGCAGCACCCGCGGTCCCATACCCGGCGAGGTCGCAAATAAAAGCTTCGCTTTCAAAATAAAATCAACCACTAAATGCGATATGGACAACGCAGATTGCTCTCTGGTTCGCCATGAAATCTGCTTTCAATAGATTGCGGGCCACGTTGGTACTGAACGGAATGAGGCGGCAGGCAGATTGGCGACTGCTGGATGTTATTTGGCTGCATTGTACTCTATTGTATATTAAATATCTAATGCGAAGCGTTTTTTTTTATTTCAATAGGAATTAGACGGACATTCAATGCCCATTTCAGAGGTCGTCATTGCCGTGATGTTCTGTATCAAGTACGAGGCGACAACATCGTGGCCGCGTACCGTATGTTGTATGTGCGAGTGAAAGCGTGCGAGGGTAAGCCGACGATGGTGGCACGAACTTGCGCGCGCAAGGGAGGATGGCGGGAAGGAAGTGCGCCGTCTTGTATCGCGAACAAGGCAACAGAGGGGACGGAGGTGGCGCTCTGCTCCGGCGGCGGCTGCATACGGCATGACCGAGCGCAGCTGCGCCAGCCCTATCTCGAAAGCAATCTGCAGGGGGGGCAGAGTACACCGAGTGCTGATAGCTTAGTGTACGCTGTGTTCTCGCCGCTTAGTTCGCACAGAAGCGAGAAGCAGCACGAAGGCAAATTCGCTCGCTGCTGCTGCCGCGCTTCCTCACACAGTGCTTTTGACAGCGAGTTTCCGCGGTCATCGAGTGAGAGGCGTTCATGTTTGCTTGAGCGCACGTGGCACCATGTTGCTTAACTTCGTAAGCGAATGTTTACAAGTTTATACGACTGATAAAACTACTACCCATACTTCGTATAGCTATTTAATAATTTACTGTCGAAATCAATGTTTCGCCTTTCGGGCGAAACTCCGGCTTTGCATGTATCTACCCTACAAGAAAAAACTGAGTAAAGACACATGATTTGACTGCCAGCAAAGTCATCTCTCCCATTCAGGATTGAACCGTTTTTGCACTTCAGGATATACCAATGCTTTGATCACACCTTTGATACGCTCATATATCGACTTCGCAGGAAGGTGGCCGACACACCTCCTTCCTACATATAATCGATAAGAGGTCATCCGCAGATAGCACCTACTTCAACATCCCAGGTGCGTGTGCAGAACCTCTCTTTCTTTATATGTCCCCCTTCCACTGTCTTTCTCTTTTCATCCCTCTTAACCCTTTCCCCATGCAGGGTAGTCAACCGGAGCTACCTCTGGTTAACCTCCCTGCCTTCCTATGCATCATTTTCTCTCTCTCTCTCCATAGATTATCACTTAATTGAGCTAGTTGGTTCATAGCTAAGACAAGTTTGAACAGCTGAACTAAAGAAACAAAGGACTAAGGGAGACAGAAAGCGGCGTCCTTGTCTGTCGCTCTTAACTTCGTGTTCTTATTTCTTAAAATTCAGCTGTTCAAACTCGTCTTTACTCAAACACTGCCTGCGAGAGACCTTGCACAGCTGTTTGAACCGGCTGGTTAGGCGTCCTTTAACTGTGGAGAAGGCTTCAGGCCACTGATGGTGCCCAATAAAATGAATGCACGCTGCCAGAGCTCTTCGTGACTTTCTGACAGATATTGACTTACGCAGTATCTTTGAAAGACGATCCATCTTGAATTATCTCCGTACCTGTCGTGCGCGTTTATGTCAGCTTGTACTATTATGTGAACATGCACTGCGTGAACATGCTTTCAGGTATTTTTAGTGGTTCATAATATAGGTCAGTCCTTATCTTTACTATCTTTCGTTACCCGCTTGTGATATCACCGAAAGTCACCAGCCCTGTGACGTTAAAAGGGGCGGCTAACTGAAAACAACATCTAAAATAAAGAAAGATATGTTCAATTTTTCCTGACAATGAGAACTCAGAATCGGAGGCGTCAGCGTAGTCGGGCACCACACAAATTGCAGGGTCGAAGTCAAACACAGTAGCTTTCAAATGAATTCTGGCGTTAACTGCCGTCATTTGTGCATGTAGGAGCTGATAACGGTGTCACGTGCCTGCATTTTAGAGCTTTACTAGTTCTTGGTCATTAAGTAAAAAAAGCACCATTTTTAAACTTTTCCTAGATAATGCTACTCCCCGTTTTTATCGAATTTATGCAATGGATGAAATACTGTATCAATGACTGTAACTATCATGCACCTTAAAAAGAATGCCCTAAAAATTGCATTCATTTAGTGAATTTTATGTTTGCGCGTTTGTAGAAGATTTGAAGCCGCCAATTTTCCGAGGTATTATCACACTGTAAAAATATCTTAGTATATACTTCCTTTCTGTGTCAAAGAACATGCAGTTAAACAACATAGTTTGCCATTCATTTCTAAAAGCAGGAAGTCACGCAGCCATGGACAGGCGTGACACATGCTTTACTATGTGGTATAATACTAACACTATGTCAAGATTCCAGATCTCATAGCTCCTTATCAGTTCGTTTGCTACAAGTATTAATGTAACTAACTAGTGAGAGCAACGCTATTTGTAGCGCCGGGCGCGTTTTCTGGAATAGCCAATAGAGCAGCTAATAAGAGCTCAAGAAGCACAAACCCTGCTTCCTCATCTGCACCACGCAATAATTTCAGCGGCTTATAAGCACTTTGAGAAGTTCGGCTGACGTTTAGTTTCTTTTCTATCTCACTTCCTCGCTTCTCCTACAGCAAGCACGCGCGATAGATAGATTAAGAAAGCCGCGCCACTTTACTATGGTGCGGCAAACAGAAAATACCCTTCCGCTGCTCCGGCGAGCGTTACAAGGCCCCCTAATGGTCTAATCTTTCATTTCTAAATGGCAGAAAGGAGCTCGGCACGTCGAGAACATATCTTATAAACCGGGCAAGAGTGCGGCCTAATCCTGGAGAGTAGGAACACCACCGTGAAAGTGCTTGCGGAACTTTGGAGCCAATCCGGCTGCGGACAGAGGCTCAAGCGTGCGTCTAACTTACTGCACTTGACAGCTGCGAGTTTTGTTATGCAGCATTAAAAAACGACCAAGTCAAATAAACACGTAAGTGGTTTCGTCCAATTCAGGATAACGTCCTTCTCTGCCCAACTACATCTTGGTACTCTTGCTGCCTTTTCTTACGTGGCAGCAAAGTCCATACACATTTTATGCATATGCCGTGTGCTATATCTGTTTATAGGCAGAGTACATAAAGACAAATTTCGCTCAAAAATATTATGTTTTGAGACTCGAGGAAGGAAGGAAGGAAGGAAGGAAGGAAGGAAGGAAGGAAGGAAGGAAGGAAGGAAGGAAGGAAGGAAGGAAGGAAGGAAGGAAGGAAGGAAAGAAAGAAAGAAAGAAAGAAGGAAGGAAGGAAGGAAGGAAGGAAGGAAGGAAGGAAGGAAGGAAGGAAGGAAGGAAGGAAGGAAGGAAGGAAGGAAGGAAGGAAGGAAGGAAATCAACTTTATTCGAGGTCCTGCAGGCCGAAGATTCCATAGAGCTCATGCAAGCTGTTCACCACTTTCAACCCCCCCTGGAAGGGCACCAATGTCGTCATTGCCAGTCGCAACTTTGAATGCTCCGAGAAAACTAGTTCACTGTTGGCAATAAAAAAAAAGCAGGTAATATTCTGCGATCATTGTCTAGAACGCGGAGCTCTTACGGTGGCAAATCATTCTGCCTCCGAGGTCGTGTCCATGAGCGAAAGAAGCCACCCGCACAAATGACATCCGTACAGGTGTGTGTAAAACTTTGGAGAGCAGAAGTCGGAAGGGGTATCAAGTGTCTCTAGTAATACTAAATTCGCAGGCGCACAGGTGAAGGCTAAAATGATTCACCTTTCCATTAACACTGATACTAAATTAGCTATCGACGGGAACTCAGGAGAAAATGCCTTTGTCAGTTTTATCTGGTTTGAAAATTCTCAAAGGATTTCACATACGGCAATGCACCTACGTAGTGCCAGTCTCACATGCTACGGGACTTGACTTTACGGCTATGTGGTATTTTTAGGCGGCTGTGCTTGAATCAATCTTCGTTTTATTGTTGATCCATGGACTTTTTTAAAATCCACATTACTTGAACTTTCTCTCCGTAATTTGTATGCAGCAGGACCTACCTCAGGGTCTAACACGGTGGAGAAGAAAGATAATGTTTTGGAACGCTTGTGAAGCAACTTCTGCGAAGAGCTCAGATGCATAAGACGAAAATAAGAGCAGAAGGATACGTACCTTACAATCGTGCGAGTGCTCTTGGTACTTGGTAAGCCGACATTAGGGCCACAATTGTTGCGGTTTTCTGAAATGAGACATTACATTGTAGTATACGTCAAGACGTGATTTTGCAGTAACGTCACGGGAAAGACATTGAGACAGAAGTTTCCCAACACATATCCCGCTTTACACAGTCCTTCAGGATCATTCTAAGCTGGAATCACGCGAGGTCATCCATTGTTCTTTCAACGTTTCTCGTTGAAGCAGCCTATTTGAGGTAAAATTACCTTTTTGCTGAAATATTTGCCTTTATCCACTACTCTGCCCTCTTTTGCGTAAAAATATCCGTGAATATTGCCGGCGTCTGAATCGTTTACACACCATTAACACTGCAAAAAATGCACAAACAAGAAAAAAATATCGGCGCATGAGATTCGCCATTACGCCGGCGCTTTTCACGCGTTTCGACATGATAAACAATGTTTGGTGTAATCAGTGTCATTCTGATAAGCATTGCCCGGAATTAACACTGCGCGCTCATTCGAGCAGATGTTTGCATAGAAGAGTCATAAGTGTACCGAAAACACAGAGGGTATAATTCATACATTTCGTTACAAATATAACTCTTTCTTCTGCTATTCGTTTATTCTTGGAAACTTCAAAGCACAGCATATTTAACGAATAAGCAGACCCTTTCATTCTACATATGCCGAACGTTATAATTCTAGTACACACACCAAGCCCCTTCGCAGTCTTTCTTTAGTTCGTCATGCATGTCGCCGAAACTAGCACTTCTGCTCCTTTTCTACAAAACAATGCATGAAAATTACTCTGTTGTCCATTTCTCCGTAGCAGTATACCAATGCAGTAGGTGAAAATAACCAAAATTTACCACTACTTTCATTATTCTCCTTTTGTGTTCTCTCGGTAAAACAATGTGTAGAAACAAAAAAATGGACCAAGAAAATTTTCGCACTCGAAAAATTCATACGTATCAGAAAAGAGAAATTACACGTAGTGCAACTTAACGAAAATTCGACCGCGTAGTACGTCAGTATGCATCAATCATCAATATTAAGCTCGCCACTGAGTTTTGCATACCAGCTCCTGTGCAATGCTGATATTAGCAATCATATATATACTAGCTACAAGAACGCGGAAAATAAGTGCTGACTACCACGCAGCTCAAATTGATCTACTCTCCCGTTTTCCAGGGCAGTTCGTCGCTTTTATTCAGTTGTTAACTTCACGCGTACAACAGACAAACTTTCGTCGTAGCTAAATTTAATCAGTCGGGCCTTTGATTTCCTCAGAACTGCCGTTCACGCAAAGATGAGAGGGCTTAAAGGTAAGGGCCCTAAAGGTTTTGCGCAGAGAACGGGCAGCTCCTTGGAAAAAGCAAAAAAAAAGTACATGTTCGCTGCATGCCTGAAATACAAAATCACAAGTTTGTAAAATGAGCCTCACGATGCAAGGTCATCGTACAGGCGCCCTTGTACGCAAAGCGCCGCGACATGAAGGCGCGAACACTCGAGCTCTATAACTCATGCTTATATTCAACTACTATCTTTCTGCCTTCGGTAGATTAATCATTCTTCCTTTTTGTGCGAAGCAGTGCTTCACGTCGTTGCCGCATTTCGGTCGCTTCATCACCATAATGACGATATCGTGTCGACGGCCACGCTCGTTCTAAAGCCGGGCGATGTTGGCGTATTCCGAGGCCGCGATTACTTTCTCTCTACTTCTTTTTTTTTTGGAGGGGGGGGATGTTAGAAAACTGTTTCTACAAGCCCCTGCGGCCACTGCGGGTCTATATCTGCCCCTTCTTCAAGTGGCTCTTCCACGCGCCAGTATCAAGGAAACGAAGTGAGTAAGCCAGCAAATCTTTGTACGCTTCGGCAGTGAGCGGAGAGAATATGTCTCGCCCCAAGCGGATGTTTTGATGATTTTTCAAGAAAAGTCCGTAGAACCGAGTATTCTGTTTCCTGTGCAAGCCCTTTGGAAACAGAGTTGCTGCGATGAAAAGCTGCCTTTCTCCTATCTCGTAGGTTATTGCTGCTGTACCTATATTATAGAATTCGTATTTCATTTTTTGTGGAAATGAATTTTAGGGAGTTTTTCACGGGTTTTTGTTATGCATATGGCCAAATAAATGCCCGAATGACCCCTACGTCCCTTCTCTATTCCCTTCCGAAAAAAGAAAAAAAGAAAAAGGAGAAAGCAAGAAAAACAGCGCGCCCAAATGGCCTTCTATAGCCATATTACCGCAACCACATGTGCACTTAGATGACATTAAATATTGTCAAAATATGTTGAGCATACCAAAGCCTCCGTTGGTGTAGGAGGCTCAACTGCCACTCGGATTTCACTACCCCTGCCTTCTTCCTCGGTGCGAGGTAGCGAACATAGATCAGCCTGGTAATTCTCCTTTCCGTTCCCTTATCGCTTGTTTCTCTCTCGATCTCTCAGCAGTTGCTAAAACCTATTTTACTGGCCTTCTTACCCATACTACCGGAAATTAATTTCAGAGGAATGAAGAGACTGGAATGTATAACTCTGGTTGTACTAGGAAATACGTATTCTGGCAACAACGATCGTGATCACCTTTTATTTGCACAGGGTACAGTTGTAGTGGCATGCCAGCATGTCTGCCTCCCCAAAGACATCTGTCGATGTGTTCTTTAAACAGGTCGACTGAAAATATTAACATACCTACAGAAATTAAAAGTGTTGTTCAACGGGTCGTGTAATACGGAGAACCAATAAGCGATGGTACACGAGTGTAGCAGATCGCATTATAAGCGAAGAGAAACCTAGTCGAGAGCAAGAGAGGTTTAGACGCAATGAGGAAATTTGAAAAATTGTAGGCATCAGATAAGATCCCGCTGGTAGAGGATGGCAACAACTTTAGGTCGCTGGTAAAGGCTCTTTCTTTTGCAGACTGATGACGACTACACTTGCAAAAATATCATGTGAAAGTGTGCAAGCCAGGTCGGTAAACAAAGTAACCTGGCTACGACGAAGAACAACAAATGCGACAAATTACTGCAAGATAAACAAATATTCTATTCCATATGCTGTCCTGAACAAGTATGCTGACCCTCTGTTTCTGACATGTGCGCTGTTCTGCATATCCTGGCTCTTAATAGCAGAAATGCTATCTGGAAATTAGCAGAAAGCAAGCAACGTTTTTATCGTTTGATATTATTTACTGTTATTCGTGCCTCTCACGATGGTGCCAGGAACAGTAAGTACGCCACTGAAAAAGAAATAATAACGTATCTTTTAGCTTGGAATTATCGACTTTTCTCATTGAACTTAAGAATGAACTTATTTGACTGAAGCTAAGAAAGCTAATCTCAAATTCCTATTTCTGCCAGAAAACATAACTGGAAGTGGTAGCAAGATTTCCGCAATAAAGTGAACTTCTCGCGCCATTGTAACGAGCAGACAAGACGTAGAGACGACGATGATGATGACACTGTAGGGAATAGGCCACGAACCGAGTGGTAATATCATAAACGAAAAAAAACACGGCTTTCTCGAACAATCGTATTTACTCTGACTTTTCGTGTTCTGCTCCAGCGTCTCCCGTGCGAGCGCCGGAGCCGAAGGAAACCCCTTCGTCTTCGCGTCACTGCATATCAACCGGTTTTATTGGTGGTTTCTCCATGGGCAGGAACACGGTGGATGCGTTCACATAATTACTAAAATTAAGCGGCTGTACAGCACCGGCAGCAGCACAGCTGAAAACAAGATTAAGAAAAAGCTCTTTATATTAGGTATACGTTTCTTTAAGATGAAGCATCCAGCGTACTTCATGATTATTTTTAATCATTTTCGTGGACTTCGACCACTAAAACATATACGATCAAGGTTAATTGTTAAGTTTAACAATAATAATCGTTGTTTGCGAGTGCCGGTTCTCTATTAGCCAACTCAAAATTATTTTAGCCTGCAGTAATGCCTCTCCAGCTTTTCATTAAGGTTTTTATTTGTTTGGTGTTTGAATGTTGACGACGAATACGTGCAGTAACATTTGTGCAATAGTTACGAAACTCTCAACAGCGACTCATGGTTGGCGTGAAATGCATCTTTCTTTAGAGTGGTTACGATATATGTTGCATTCCATGCCTCCTATTATTATAGCACGTGATCACTCACACGTCCGCGGGCGTCAAGGCGGCAAACGCGCGTAGCAGCTGTGTATGCGACAGTACGCGTCCTGCATGTAATAGCTCGCACTGGAGTTATCTCGCTGCACAGGAAAGACGGACTTTGCATGCGAGGTTCGCATGCTGATGGTTGTTCTGTTCGCGGAACATCCCATTTGTTTTTTATTCAACTGCTGCTACACAGAGAAACCTCTCATAGGTAATTACTCAGACACCTTCAACAAGTTTTGTAATGCGCTCTACAGCCTGCAAACCCTCCAAACGCGCCATCTACCAAGCACGGTAATTAGTAGGTGAGGCGTTCGGCTGCCAGCCATACGCCAGGTATAAAAATACTTACTTCGATGTCCACTTCCCCTAACGATCAAAAGTTATTTTTCTTCACCGTACATCACACTATTTACCGCGGCCTTTATTTACATTTATTTCAATCCCCTTTCCCGCTTCCTCAGTACAGGGTGACCCGCCGTGGCTGCTCAGTGGCTATGGTGTTGGGCTGCTGAGTACGAGGTCGCGGGATCGAATCCCAGCCATGGCGGCCGCATTTCGATGGGGTCGAAATGCGAAAACACCCGTGTACTTAAATTTAGGTGCACGTTAAAGAACCCCAGGTGGTCGAAATTTCCGGAGTCTCCCACTACGGCGTGCCTGATAATCAGAAAGTGGTTTTGGCAAGTAAAACCCCATAATTTAATTTTAATATTCAGTGCAGGGTTGCCTACTGGGCTCAGCCTGGTTAACCTACCTACCTTTCCCTTATGACTTCTCTCTTTCTCTTGGAGTGTAGTTCAAAGTGCATTAAAATTCGCTAAATTGTAGGTCCCCCTTCCGAGACCGCGTATTAAGGGGTAAAAAGCATTGATTTCCTGCTTAATATTTCAACATCCGCCTCATCAGTTCTCGCACAATTTGTACCCCGGAGAAGCTACAGCAAAAGTGCCGATGTGAAGGAAGTAGTCTAGACCAAAATGTTCAAGCTTTAGTGGATATCTAAAAAGTAACTATTACACGCGACTCGGGCTGCTGCGTACGTTAGTCTGGTGCTCATTCATTTCTGGCGCTCAAGAAAACACGCATAGGCAGTGACAGCTAGATCTTTTAATTTGCCGTCTGGAAAGAGCACAGGATGTCGAGATGTGTCTTGCAAGTCTAATAGTGAAAAGTACAGAACTAACAACGTGGAAGAAGCGAAAAGACGAAAAACATTAGCGTTGACTAAGAGTCGCAAAGTTCGTTCCGAAGTGGTGGTTCAGTATATGCAGGGGGCAAGTGTGGAATCAAGAACCTACACGTCGCACTTAGACAAGCCAACTTCCTCCTGGACGTTGACTCACTGCCTCACTGTAATGGCCATCACATACTGAAAAGGGCTCGCGCTCTTGACAGCACCACTTATTAATGGGACATTGCTGAATAGAGTAACTGTTTGGGCTAGTTGGTCCTGATCCATTTATTTTGCTCTGGTACACAAGACCAGTGCATAGCGGACAACTGGTAGTGCTGTACGACATGCGACTGAGGACAGTCCGTAGATGGTATAGGCGCCATAAGTTGCAGCTGCTGGTAGTGTATTATGAATCCGGCGAAGTCTATTGCAATATATATATATATATATATATATATATATATATATATATATATATATATATATATATATATATATATATATATATATATATATATATATATATATATATATATATATATATATATATATATCGCATTACACAACAATTTAGAAACAGCTCTTGTTGTCAGTAGCTATAGATAGCTCCTTCTTTATTGACTATCCTGTACAGCCATGTTTACATGTTGAAAGCGCAAAATACAAGCTCACATTTGTCTTTACCGTCGTTCTTTTTAACGCGTATAGCATCAGCCTACTTCAGGCGTTTTATGTCCATCTGACGGTCCGTAGAAATGTGGCCGCCGCGGCCGGGATTTTATCCCGCTACATCACCCTTAGCAACACAACAGCAACGCCGCTAAGCCACCACGACGGGTTCGTCGTCATAAAGCCTTCGTCGTTTCATCAATTTCAATCCTTTTTCGTCATTATATCAAAGTCAGACTGTCATCATTCAATCGTGATTATGCTACCGTTGTCATGCCATCGCTTTCATTTCATCGTCAGACAGTCGCTATCACGCATCCGTTTTCATACTGTCGTCGTCACGCTATCATCGTCATACACGCTTCGTGATACGGTCGTCGTCCTGCCATTGTCGTTATACACTTGTCGAGATCTCATTGTGCTGGTACTGTTGTCCAGCCATCACCCTCACTCTGTCATCGTCATCTTGTCATCGTCATGCACTCGTTGACATACCGTCATCCTGACTCCGTTGCAGTCGTTCCATCGTCGCCATTTTAACATACCGTCGTCGTCATGCCATCATCCTCACACAGCCGCTGTCGTTTTACCATCGTCATCACTTCAGTAACGCCATCCCATTGTCATCACACCGGCTTTCTCGATGCCGTCATCGTCACTATGTCGTTATCACACAGCCCCTATCATGCATTTGATCTCTACTACTGCCGTCATTCCGTCGTGGTTGTGCCATCATCGTCATTCAAGTTCGTGATCCGCTTGTCGTTATATCATCGTGGTTACGCCATCGTCTTCATGCGCTCGTTGTCGTCCCACTGTCCCTGTGTCGTCGTCAAACTGTAGTCGTTACACCATTTCTATCATTGAGGAGTGGTCATTGCATTGTCGTCATGCCATCGTCATCATACCGCCTTTGTCTTTCCGCCGACGTCATTCCCTCTTCGTCATTCAATCGTCGTCACTGCGCTGGCGCCTTATAGCCGTCGTGATACCGCCATGAACATCTCCTTGGCAAGCGAATGCTAGTGCAAAGTAGGACGATACCGGAGTGGTGTGTCGTATATATCCGAAGAAACAGAAGCCTCGCAATGACCACTACAGATGCTAAATTAACGTGACTTCAGAAATACGGCGTGTACCCCCATTACTCAAATACTAATCGCATTACCGTCGACAGTCATCATGAGATGAGTTCTGTCGTAAATTTCTTTTCTTTTTTGCAAATTATGTAGTACGTTGTAGTCACACACGAAACAGCAGTTCTGTAGCGATTAAAATTCTCGAATTTGTAGAGGCAGCATTCCAGCATTATGTTGAGTGGGGTTGCTCAACGCAGGCGTTGAGCAACTTCCCACAACATCATGCTGAAACGCTGCTTCTACAAGCCTTTGTGGGATTCAGTGAATCATTTCGACGCAATTAAGAATGCTGGTAACTGTTCTATCACTAATTTCCGCACAAACTGCCGTGAGTTCAATAAGTAAGGGATAATAACATAAGGTGAAATCAGAGAGAAGTTCTCCGAGGCGGTGGCCCTGTCTTTTTCTGCTCCCTTTTTATTTCACTTTTAACTAGTTTGTTTACATTGTGCCTGGTCTTCATTGCTCTGGAATTGAGGGAAAAGAAGTGTAGCGTTCTACGAGCCCGTTGAAGCCAGGTACGAAGCCTTCTTTGCCTGCGCGCATTAATGCGTTTAGCATTAATTCCTAAATAGTTTCATCACACCAGTTTGCGATATCCTGGAGCACAATGTTTGCATAATTTACGAGAGCGTCCGGATTTGTGCCCCTGAAAAAAATGGTGGTATCGTCTGCATGTCCTATCCATTTGATATCATCAGTAGTCGAAAAAAGGTCATTCATGTAAACAATGAAAAATAAGTGGTCCGAGAATGCTTCCTTGTAGCACACCATGTGGGATAGGTTTTCTTTCTGAGTTTGAATGATTATGGCAAACGTAAACCGCCTTAACTTCGTCAAACGTTTGAATGATTATGGCAAAAATTCGTTTGCGTGGCCACGTACTCCGTGTCGTTCAAGCTTTGCTAAAAGTGTGGTATGATGAACAATATCGAATGCTTTCGTGAAATCTAAATATATACCTTGCGCCGTATATATAATTGCGCCGCATATTAAGACAAATATCAGCCCGTGGTTGCAAAGTGACATGGTTTGATCAGAGCTCGAGATCTTCAGATTTATTTCACATTGACCCATCACTTCAATTCAAGATCCCGTCCACATTAAATACAGCCAGAGCCTTTGAAGCGCTGATTCACCGTCTGCGGCCAGGGTACCGCGTACACAAAACACTTTCTACATACAATTTCAAGAGTTGTTAGTGCGGAATGCCCCTGTGGCCACGTCGATGAAGATGTACAGAATCTTCTGCTAGAATGTATGCGACACGACACACACAGACAAAGCTTAGCACTTGATTTAGTGACATTAGATTGCAGGCCCTTCAGCCTAAGGAAGATCTTAGGTCTTTGGCCAACACACTTATTGCAAAGACGAGCGTTACTGGCGCTTCAAAAATTTCTAGAAGCGAGCAATATTCTCGGAAAGTAATGAGTAGTGTTTGAATGTGATAGCGCATTCCATGTTCTTTTATTACCCGACTTTGGCCAATCTAATGACTGGTTTTTTGTAACTTCGTAAGAATTTAATCCGTGATCAGTGGTTGTCGGGGCATCGACGGGTGCAACGAAGACCGCGGCGAGCGTCCGGACTCAAGAAGCGCACCGGGCGGGAGGAGGTGGCCATCACCTTGGCCGTCTCCGAACCCGGATGCACTACAGTGTTGTGTGACTCTAGAACGGCAGAGAAGAACTACGCCGAGGGTAGGGTATGTAGTGAGGCCGCGCGCATACTGCGCAAGGCCGAAGACATCGGACGCAAAAGTGCTGTGGTGATAAAGTGGTTTCCGGCCCACATGGGCACTGATGTATCGGAACGCGGGAACGTGAACCACAACGAGACGGCCAACTCGGCCGCGCGAGGACTAACCAACCGCGCAGCTGCAAGCGCGGCCGACTCGGAGTGTTGGTCGTGGTGCAGTGCCAAGGACAATATGACCACCTTCAACGAAATAGTGAAGTGGTACAGACTGAACCGACAGACTATGCCGCCACCTCACCCGGGGCTTACCCGTAAGGACGCAGTGTTATACAGACAGTTACAGACAGGGTCCCTGCTCACTCCGGTGCTAGCTAAGCACGTGTGTCCGAACGTGTACGCAAGTGACGTGTGTAGAATGTGCGCGAAGCAGAGAGCCACTGCGGCTCACATCCTTTGGGACTGTAGCGTAAATACGCGAGAAGCCAGCGAGAAGACGATGATCCCGCCGCAGCTATAGGCTGCAACAAGAAGCTATGATCAAGAGACACAACTCAAGGCCGTCCAGCAGGTCTCGGCAGCTCTAGAGAGGCAGCCACCGCGCGAAACCGGGGAGAAGGGGGGCAGCACCCCCAAGAAGGGAGCGGTTGCCCTCTCGGACCCGCGGAAGTAGCGAGGGACCAAGACCTCGAGGAGCACAACGCACGAGACTGACGTATTGGCCGTGTCGCGGTAAAAGCTTGTCCTCCCTGCGTGGAGGGAGCCTAACCGATTCTGCAGGCATTTTAAATACATTTGTTCTCTCTCTATCTGATTTCTTATGTGCCCTTACTTTAGTCTAGCTAAGTGACCGGACTTTGTGTTTATCTTAGTGCAGGTATGTGACTGGACTTTGTGTTACTGTGCTTCTGAGTTGACTTTCAGTTTTAGTGTGGTTTTAGTCTACTACGTGACTGGACTTTGTGTTATTATGATTTGGAGTTGTCTTTCAGTTATAGTGTGACATTAGTGTACTTATGTTACCAGAATTCTTGTTGTTGGGATTTCACTATTTTTGTTATGATTTATTTTTTTGTTATTAAAGACCCCTACGTGAAAAGGAGTAGCCGGCGCCAATCAAAGGCAACATCTCCTAAATACCATAGAATAATTAAAAAATTATTACGCTTATATTAAGAATCAATTCTCCCAGTCCTGACGCTGGCTGGTCGCTCGTACACAGACAGATAAAAATAAATGAAAAGGTAGCGACAATAATGATATATATTTGCCAGAGAATGTATGCTACCAGAGCATATATCGGGATACAGTTGGCCACAGAAAAGCCCGTGGGGCACGGGATTTGCCGAAAATTTGAATTCCCGCGATGCCGGTGCATATGGCGCAGAGTTCAAAGTTCCAGTGCGCCGTAGCCTTTCCGACCTACACCGTGGTTTATTAAATTGGAAGCGTCATGTTTCTACCGAGAATATTTGTGCATTTACCATGGAACCCGCATCACGTAAAGCTGTTTGGCCAGCTGTATGGGCAGTCAGATGGATATATGTAAAAGTATAACAGCAACAAAACCGCACGCCCTGCAGTTTTTGAACTTGTCACTCAAAGCCTACTGCTTCATTTGCATCCTATAGTTGAAATGTCCTTGTAGTGTTTTTATAAGGGTGCGTTTATAAAGGCCTATTAAATATGTACTCAACAGATTCTGTGGCCCTGCCCTGCGATTTATCACTTTTTATGTACTGCAAATTGCTACTTTCTGTGGATGAGTGGGATGTGTCTCTGATGGACTGCGCTGCGCAGTCGGCACAGAAAGTTGACGTAACAGCTGGGCATGCTTACATTTTCGGTAAGAAAATGCTTACACAGCTTCTTCGCACTGCAATGATAGAAGTCAAAACACTATTATAAGCAAACAGTTCTGGCGATACTGGTCAAGGCAGCAGAAATCTTTGCAATCTGGTTGTTATAATAACGCATACGTCCTGAGCACGAATAACTGTAAGTACTTGAGACCATTTTCCCACCATTGTTATGTATATAGACATCCCACTTATCTCTGTCGAGCAGACGGTGAGGTCCACATTTCTTTCGCCGTCTAAATCTTTCTCAAAGTAGCTTCCTTATTTCCTACGTTATGCTAACCATAAAGGGACAAAAGCGGGCGATTTAATATAACGCACTCTATTTTTTTATGAAAGAGCCAATGCCGCGTGCACTTAAATGCAGGAGCGATAGCTTCTAGGGTAGGAGTAGAACGTGCAGGCTTAAATCTGCTGTTTCTGTGTTAGGTAAAGATTTCTTACACACGTATACATTCGTAAAATGTGGGTGACTTAGCACAGCAGTATAGGGAGCCAGCAAGCGATAAATAACAACGTTATGTACTATATGAGCAAGAATTTACTGCCGATGAGTAAGAAAGCATTAAAAATGCACGCTCAGACGTGCAGCATGTAAAAAAAGAATTCTGATGTACCGCACATACATTACGATTAGGCACGTTGGCAGATCTCGTTTAGTTTGGGGGAATGAGGGTTTATGTGTTCTTCCAACCGCTTTAAGAATTGTGAAGGAACTCTCGACACGATTTTATATGCATGGAGTTTTTCCTGGTGTTATTTTTTATACTAAATATACCAAGATTACGCCACGTTCTTCCTACGAGTCCTATCGTACTGCGTATTTTTGTTGTGTTCTGTTAAAGAACGGCTGCTGTGAAGAGAGTGAGGTAAAAAGCACCTAGTGTACTCTGTTTTCCTCCGTTTTATAGCTAACACATTACAAAAATTGGATGCCGCCTAGCTCAGCTAACCCTGGATATGCAAAGCGAAAGCTTGGCTTAGCCTGGTTAAGTCTTAGTTTCACTTGGTTAACGTTTGATTTAGCTATAGTTATTATACTTAGATGTACAATCGTCGCATAGCCAGGCATGCCAGGCAAGGTTGGTGGCTAAACATGACTGTGATTAGGCTCGCGTGGACACGCATCGTTCGACGGTGCGACGCCTGTTGTGCCACAGGGAAAGCGCAGGTGCTAGACATGCAAAGAGACGCCTCGAACATACGCAGCGTTGAAGCACAAACAGACAGCGCACGAACGTTGCGATGCCTGTTGCATTCCAGACCGTCTCCAAGGAAGCAGTTCGCCGGGCAATATCTACATCCGACATCCATGGCCAAACTCGCACTCACTAGGCGAGCGTTGCGAGTCACGTGGCCAGGTGGCGACCCGGCCTGCGGAGAGCGCATGCGCCAAGCCGGCGGCGGCGCCGGCGGAGATAGGCGCGGCGGGTCACGTGATGCGCTGCCAAGGCTACGGCGCAGGCGCGGTCAAATGAAGGTAAAATTGCTCATGACGGCGAAACTCGGCTCGACGCGTTTAGTAAAGCTTTCGCTTTAAAATACAGCGGATATCTTTACCAGAGAACAGAGTACACCTGACAAAGAACTAGTCTTTCTTATTACTTATTGAACAAGAAATATCCGCTTATTTCCGGCAACCATTATGTTGTACTTAAGTTGCACTAGGAACATCATACTTTACCCTACCACGAACACAGAAAAATTGTCTTATTAGTAAGATTGCTTATAGCACTACACATCTTTAGTTACATTGCTACATTCGCCTGTTCATGCTGTCATCTCAGTTACATCTTCCAATAGCTTATTTTAAAGCGAAGCTTTCCTTCCTTTAACCATATTTTCTTCACTCTTTGCCGCTTCTCGAAAACTTCGTTTCACATTAAATCCAGCACGTTTCTTGAACCTGCATAATTTTTTTCTTCTATTCTTTGTCTCACTGTTATCATATCGTTAACTTGCCTTTCTAACAAGATGCGTCCGGTTTCGCAATAAATTAACTAGCGCTCGGGGTAAATCCGTAGATGAGTTACCTGTATTCCACTGTGATCTGAAATCACTACTCGAGTTTTGCTTTTATCTTCCAGTGACCTTTTCAGGCGCTCTCTCCTTTCTCACACTGAAATATTCCTTTATTTTTGCTTGCGAATTTCTGAGAAATCGAGCGTGTTTTCTTATGCTTGTCTTGTATTAGGTTTTAGTTACATTCTACTAAATGGCTATTTTGCGCGTGGACGGTTCTTCTGAGCCACCAAATACAGTCTCAATAGCACCAGCTGGAGACGCGTCCGTTCTTGCCGAAACCCACGCCACACACTGACTTGCCACCTCAGTGCATTCACTTTTTTTCCTTATTTTTCTTCCTTCTGCTTGCCATCTCGAGCCACCTCTTTCTTTTCATTTTTCACTTTTGCCTGTCTCTAGGGGCACTCAATTCTTCTTTGTTTTTCAATGTTCCTTCGGTATTTTAATTCGACGAATGCTCAAGACATGCAGTCAGTCATGCAGACAGACAGTCTTGCTCTTGCCTCTTTCCATGACGTGCCAAAGTTGTTATATTTACCCCTCTTCAATCTTTTCAGCAGTCTCAACAGAAACGCCTGACTGTAACTGTTACAGGTCATGCACTGCTTTGCTTGCGCTGGTTCTCAAACCTTTCGCCTCCGAAGTTTGCTGCACTTATGCCCAGCACCTTTATTCGGCGTTACCGAAAGCACGTTGTTATTGGAGTACGCAACGTGCCGAGGTGTCCCTACTTCTGTAACTTATGAGTTAAGTAATTAACCACCGTGTTAAATAAGAAAGGATTCAGTGCCGAGCGTTCACGGAAGTCCACCATGATTCTACGCGGTTAGTCGCCTGCAACGCCGAACTTTTTTTTGTTATTTCTTGTTCTCTTACTCATGAGCTGCGCATAGTTCATGAAACGCCTTTTTTTCAATTTCTTTTCTTTTCTTTTTTTACTTTTGTAGGATTGCTTAGAGTTTTTCTTGCCTGCTAACTTTCACCTCAAATCTTTTATCCATGCGAATGTAATCCCCGTGGGCAAAACTACCTACGATTCACGTGGAACTAATCCATGTAAATATAAAACTAACGTTTCATTTTAACGTGCATGTCATTCCCCTGTGCCCGAATTTAAGTTGTATCTCTTAAACTAGCAGTAATAGCCAAGAACTAACCACATTTAAATAGGTATTATTAAAGATGAGCATATGAGAGGCACGTATTTACATGGTAATTTTCGGTATGCACTCTCCTGAACATCTTTACAATATAAAACGTGAACGCTTTTCGGCAACGCGCATATTGAGTCTCCACTGCGCATGTGCAGAATTGTGAGCTATCTGAATATTAGGTTTGACGTTGTCTTGGCTACAATGTTTCTGCGCCACAAGTCTCTCGTCTTAAGACGGCATGTTGAATTTTCAGAATAGAGTTTTCAGCATCAGCAAGCCCAAGGTAACCAAATGCATCAAGAGAAATAGGCTGGTGGCACTATATATTGCTAAAAATCCATATCAGAGCAAGACGACTACAGAACAACGATAGGCTATAAGTGATTTCTACAGGGCAATTTATTACGTTTGGCATGTTTAGTGATTGGCATTTGGCAACCTCACATAATGGCAAAACATTTTTCAAATGACGATCCTCATCGTCTATTCGCTCAATGAGCTTTCGTCAAATGCGACCGACATTCCCCAGCGCCGTAAGCTACGACTGCCATACCATCTGATTGTATTGACATTGAACGACAATAGGACGCAGTACTTTGCGAACTCGGATACCAGAGTAGAAGATGGAGTGGAGGGTCAATAAAGGCAACACAATATTTCGTGATAAAATAGAGTGGTTGGGATGAAGGCATGAACAAAGAACCTCCAGGTCTCCAAGTATAATTGTAAATCAGCTCTAGTCCTGTGATCTTCACGTTGTTGCCTTTGTGCACATGCCACTGTGTTTTCACTGAATCAAAACAACTCGCCCAAGTCAAGGGCTTACTTCAAAACGAACTATTGTGTAGAGGTACACATGTAAGTCTTTTTTTTTCATTATTATTTATTGAAATGATGTTGCTGAACTTGCGGGTTTAGTAAGTACCACCCTAATCCGTGTTCTCATGAGTCTAGTGAACATTAAACGCAGCGACACCGCGTGGTAGCTCCGCTCAAAATTATATTGACTATCAACTTTAATTGTATTGTAACTTCGCTGTAATGAAAGCACACTGACGTATCGACAAAGAAGAGCCGCGAAACCACACGACATAAAAAATATAGGAGGCGTATACGAGCTCTTATACGCACACATCGAGGACAGCCTTAGCTGAGACGAACCTCTAAAATTATTATGAACTAGCTAGCTCTCACCAAGATGTTCCAAACCTCTAAAGGACCGCAGGCGCCTTTACGGGTTCCGACACGCAATACTCATGTGCAATAATTTAGTTGATACTGGAGCCTTCCCAGACATCACTCAATGTTGCTTGAGTTTTAGTGCGACAGTGAATTGGAACTTTCTGAACGCTGTCCACCGGTTGACGTGGTGCCCGCCCGCTCTGTTCACTCTTCAGTGCACCCTCATAAATTTAATTGCGGGCTATATGACTTCACCAGAAACTCTTGAGGAACTCATTGGCATTCACTTACTATAGGCAACGTTTCCCCTCGAAAGTCCTCCATCACCCTTATCTTTCTATGCCCCCTTTTCCCTTCCCCTTGCCTAGGGTAGCAACCAGACGCATTTCTGGGTAACATCTCTGCCTGGTCCCTCTGTTTTGTCCTCCTATTCACTTCAACACCTCAATTATACTGCATGTGAACATCTTATTTGCACTGTCCACACCCGTGTTGTTGTGATGCCTTAGTTTAGCTACGAATTAGCGCGATTTGATCATATCCGGTAATTTTTAGCGGTCAAAAGGAAATAGCTCCCGGCAACTGCTGATTCCGCGCGAATGTAGCAAAGCAGCGGCGCAACGCGGCGAGAACTCAAAGCATGCCAGTGATCGACACGCACTGCAGCGAAGCAAACGGTGCAGGAGCAGCGTGGCACGGACTTGCGTCGCCATCTGTGAGCGCAATGCGGAAGCGGCCATCGCGGAGTAGGCGCCGACGCGGTGTGGCGGCGCTGCGGTGTCACTCAAGGCAATCGAAAGAACGTGCAGCAATATACGCGTGCCTTGGGATATCGTGGAAAGATGGCGAACGGCGTCGTGGGCGGAGTCGCAGAATGCTGACACTACAGTTTCAGTCGAACGTAATTGAGGGCGTCGTTGGTCTACGCGTGGTGTATAGGTCAATGGTATTTAGGTCAAAGCGCAATTTGTTCGGTGCGAATTAACCAGTAATGCTACGCTACAGCGACAAGGTTTAATGATGGTTTCATTTCACCACTTATTTTTATTTCATGTAACCTTAGATACGAACGCGTTCGATGGCACGAATAAAGGCAGAAATTTATTGCCTGAAATTGGCCACACCCCTACGCCTGTTCACAACAGAAACTATACATGAGGGACAGAAAAATCCGTGTAATACATTTTCTTACAAGTATGCAAACACATTCTGGCATCACTAAAAACTATGTGCTAACAAATTCTGGCAAAAACGATATATTCTCATTCTAGTAAATCTACGGTGAGAAGATACTTGGATGCCAAACCAGGGGATGGAAAACTGAAATGGTGCTTTGTACCTATCGGCCACTGGTAGCTTCGTAAAACTTTAATGTATGGGATAATGCCAGAACGAAAAAGACAATAATTGCAGGATTCCATGAAATGAGACTTGGCCACAGACTGCGATGATTCTGGAGCGTGACATGAAGGGAGCAATCGCATCTTGCAGCGATTCTATTATTGCGACTGCATGCAGTGTAGAATACACGCTCCCGATGTTGTCGAAAATACACTGAGAGCACGATTGAAGATAGTGCTACGAAATTCGCAGATACATCGGAAATGCAAACGCGATTTAGTTGGCACTGCTATAGAGGTGGGTTGAGTAATTTAGCACATTGTTAAATGTTACCAAAACTCTACCAATTGTTCGTTAGAGTTAACAATAATGCAGCTTTTCAAAAATATTGGAACTATAAAGTTGCAACTTGGCAAAAATCAAAAGCCGATTGGGTAAATATTTTCAAATATTTCAAGGTATACAAATATATTAAAGTGCTGCCAGAGCCTCATTCGACTGTGGGTAGAAGTTGCTTCTACAAAAGCGTATTCAAGCTATAGCAGAATGGATGACAGTTAAATTCTGGGGTTTTACGTCCCATAACCACGATTTGATTATGAGGCACGCCGTATGGGGGACTCCGCATTAATTTCGACCGCCTGGGGTTCTTGAATGTGCGCCCAATGCACGGCACACGGGCATTTTTTGCATTTCGCTCTCTACAGAAATGCGTTCGCCGCCGATATTTGATTCCGCGACCTCTTGCTTAGCAGAGTAACGCCGAAGCCTCTAAGCAACCACGACAGATGATGGCTAACAGTGTTGAACGCAATGCATGCGGCTACGCACACAGCATTGACCACTCAATACGCTAGTGTCCTTCGTGTGACACTCAAAGGACAATCACTCTCCGACGCTCTGCAACGACTGGACGAACATCCACTGCCCATGAAGGTGCGACTTGAAAACCGTTCTCACCGGTTGTCGGCCCACAAGTCAAGGTAGACACGGACATAATGTCTACATTGATAGGTGTTAAAATAAATGCACTCAATAAAAATCAATGCTTCGTACATTGCTCGCCAATCCTCGTACGGAACTGTCTGTATAGTTTGCTATCAAACTGCGGCCACATTGTTCATGTTGGCATGCCATAGAAAGGACTCCAATGTGTATGGCTGAAGGTTGCAAGGCATCAGCCAGATTGGAGTCCAAAATGGGTTTTTGTGGTTTATATATATATATCTATATATATATATATAAACGAGAAGAAAGGGGGTTAACCGAGGGGCCCGATTTTTATTAGTCATATCATAAGAAGCCAACAGACACTGACACCAAGGACGACATAGGGGAAATTACTTGTGATTAATAAATGAAATGAAGAAACGATAAATTATTGGAAATTAAAGTGGACGAAAAAACAACTTGCCGCAGGCAGGTATATATATATATATATATATATATATATATATATATATATATATATATATATATATATATATACATGCGCATTTATTCTTTCTACAAGCTTTCGCAGCAAAATAATATCATCTAGGGGCGGAATTCACAAAGATGTTTGTTCGTGAGCGCTGTTCGCCATTGGCCGGCACCGTTCTTGGCTCGAATTATTTGTTGCGAACGATTCTAGCTTAAAAACCTTTGTGGAAACGGGACTAATGCGGCAAAAAGTGTAGTTCATCTTCGTAGAATATTAATTTTTTAGGAGCTATAGTACGACCAATTTCTTTCTTTTTCTTCTTTTGAATGGCAACGTGACTAAAACGCTGCTTATCTACACTATTCAATTCCGGCTAATCTAAGCGCCAGCTGCGGCAATACATATAAAGTAAAAGCCACCTTAAACTCAGATGTTTCCTTTCCAAGCGAAGGAGCGGGATAATTATTTTCCACTATGCTAAGGCTAACAAAACTTGATAACCACTTTCTCGCGTCGACTTTTTTGCTATCTTTATGTTAGCAAGGTGCTGCGCAATATTCTATAAGTACTCGCTTTCATATTGCGCAAACATAAGCTCTCGCAAGAGTTTCTCAAGCCATATCTATATTTTCCAGGTCAGAATTAGATACAATGAAACGTTCAGTTGCATAGTTCAATCATGAATAATTCCGTAAGTGTCCCTGTTTATGACGTCGCCAGTACACGTCAGCCTCATCGAGGCCTACGACCACTGAGAAGAGAAATAAATAAGAGAGAGAAAATAATGCAGAGAAATAAATGTTATCTGTGGGTATAAAAAGAGACGGTTTTAAGATTAAAGGTGGGACTGTTACCGGCGAGTCTTGAGCAACAAAATTTCATTCTGGAGAAGCGTAGCCCACTCATGTAGCTTCTTTTAGGGCCGCCTGCCACAAGCAACTCTCCTCCTCCTCAAATTTCCCCTCCTCCTCCTTTGCAGCTTCCTTAGATGAAAGCTTCGTTGCCCTCTTACAAAACTTCATTTTCGAACTCAGGATGATGCCTCATGCATAGTTCATGCGATTAGGCTTCGCTATGCCTGCGGTACATTCCCCTTTAATCTGCAGCGCGCGTTTGTCCCTTGAGTGGAGCGAAAATGTATATTTCTTCGAATAGAAACCACACAAGCGACTAGTGCGTTGCAAGAGGAAACGAATATTAACAAAGATGAAAGTTGCTTATTACCAATGTTTCCTTCCCCCTTTCTTCTCTGGCGGTGGATAAAACGTCTCTCGGGGATCAGAGGCACAGACAGTTGGGTAACTCGCTTTCTACACGTGGCAGCACCACGCATATTGAAGCCTCTTTGCCATCTCATCCCAGCGTTGCTTAATGCAGGTGTAGTACAGAAACTTAGTACAATACAATGACAGGAGCCAGGATCGGAATTTTTTCTGTTCGCAGCGACGAGTTGTCATTACTTCATACACTCGCTATATAAGATCTGGGGTGGCGATTGAGGCGACGCGGAAATAATTCCTCACCTTCTATGCCAGTTCCCGTAGTGTAATGCGCAGAGACAATCGCTTTCCGTCGTGCCGAACCAGTTAGACGACCAGACTCTGTCGGAAGAAATAATTGTAAAACATCGACGCGACTTAACATCGCATTAGAAGGCCGTGCAAGCGCTATTGTACTTCTTGCGATCCACCCGCCTACGTGAATGTCTGTGATTGGAACAATTTTTCTGTTACCCACTTTCTTTTTTTTTTCTCCTCTTGTGCTTCTGCATTCTTGTGTTTGCTGCATTAGTTTGAGAGAGAGAGAGAGAGAGAGATGAGTGCTAAGAGAAAGGCAAGAAGGTTAACTAGGCTGAACACTGTTGGCTACCCTTCTTTGGAGAATGGAGAAAGGGTACTAAATGATGTCACAAGGTGAGAAGGAAGCATTCGTTTGAATTTATTGAGAAAGTTGTGGAGGACGTGGACAGTGAACATATACACGGTGAAAAAGTTAAAAACCGGTCACATGGAATACACTTTATCAGGTCTATGTAAATTCCTCTTCAGAAGTGTGCATTTATTCTTGCGGGCAATGTTAGAGGGCTCCTCACCAGGTCTAGTCATTTTGAGCTGACAAGCGCAGTGCATACAATTGGCGCTAACGATTCTGGCTGCTAGGTATTTACGTTGCTACGCATCGCACAAAGAGTGAACATTTCAAAACGAACGCCATTTGCCCGTCTCCTCGCGGGCGCCGCGCTCCCAGCCGGAGAGGCGGCGTAAATGCGCAAGTGCGCCTACGAACATGTACACGCTGTGACGTCGCTCGCAGTGACGCGTGACTTCGATAATTATTCAAGGCAAGATCTGTTATTTGTGCAATCTGCAGCTTCAATAGACAAAATTAACTTTATGGAAATAATAAGACACACTAGCCTAATAGCTGTGTGTTTTATTTTACTTCGTACCGTAGCAAGCGAGATCTACTTCCTTTTCGTGTGCTTGTTCGCACGTCGGTCAGTCGCACGCGCAGACAACGAAACTATGTCATTATCTACCATGTTTCAGTGCGCGATCATGCGCTGTGATCCGCTTGTGTCAGCCTCAGTGTTCCTGTAGCACTGACTTATATCGCTGATAAGGTGTTCTCGTACATAACGAGCAAAATCGTGCGCCTGCGCGAAACTAGACAAACACAACAGTTCGCGGGAGACAGCGTCAGTGGAAGTGCGCCGCGCAGCAAAAAGGGAGAAAAACGAAAGGCAGGGCTTGTGACCCATGCGCCACGCGATAATCGAGCTCCGGTATGGGAGAACATAGGGAAGGAATTCCGCTTGCGGAGGCTAGGCGGCGCAAGCGTTACGTTGGCGCTGACGCTCGCCGCCTGAAATCATCGGCTCCCGGCACTGAAATATTTCTACTCGCGCTAATAATGAACCAATTTGAAAAGTGCTTGCCGTAGAACTCTGCCTAGAGGGCACGTAACAACTTCCAGCGTATAACTAAAATGCTCACTGGGGCATGGTGAGGGGCCCTCTTTCGACGCACTGCTTGTGCGAAGTTTTGCCGATTATGATTTTGCCTGGGACATTGGCTTTGTGCGACTTGGCATGTGCCATTGGGTATATGAACAATCTTGGCCAATGCCTCAGAATGGGTGTTAGCCATTGGCTTGGTGCCCGACTGGACAAGCAGAACAAAAGGCAATGAGGGAAAATGTCGGCAGCAAGAAATTGAAATAAGCTACAAAGAATGAAGAAGTCGGTATCAAAAGCAGCCGAGCGTGGAGAAAGAAGTTAAGCAAAAAAAGAAAAAGCTTGAGCACGGGTGCGAAAGAAATGGAACGTCGGCCCTCCATAAAGGTACGTAAAAAGCACTGTGACAATCACACGGCTAGTAAGCCTGTAGCAGGAGCATCGTATTTATCTAATAAACAGCGCCTATGCTTTATTTTTCGCTACTTAAGAGAATCTGCTAACTCAGGCTGCGTTGAGCTCAAATGATTGGTATAGAAATATTTACTCTATACGTTAATAATTGCAGGAGTATAAACAACTACAGTATTTAAATTCATACGTAACGACAAATGAAGCCTCATTTATTACGAGTTAATAATTCTTCTATGAAGAGATCCTTCGTACTTTGAGGTATACTTTGCAGTTTAAAGGCGGCCCTCCAGATCGCTCAAGTAGTTCTGCACAGCGGATCTGACGGGCAATGTGTTTTCGAATTCACAACAATTCACCAACGTGTTTTTGAATCTAGCCACAGGAACCCATTTCAGTGCCTTTTGGTCCTTCTACGGAATCACTGGAAGTAACAGCTTCTATGAACTATGAGGCCGCACAGTACGCTCGTAAGCAATGCAATATGTTGTCTCTTCCTTTATGCAATAGCTGTGGTGGCGAAGAAACTGTCGAACATCTTCTGTGCTGCTTCCTATCCTTTGAAAATTAAAGGCTTGCCCTCCGCACAATTAAAAAACAAACAAACAAACAAACAAACAAAAAACTAGACCGAAGAGATTTCTCGTCGTGCAATAGAGAGAGACAAAGAGTTTAATAGAAGCTGAAGATGCTAGTCCTGTTATATGCAAGGATTGCGTTGGACAAGATCTTGGGACCATGGTCACGCATATCAAAGTTACAGAAAGCCGCAGAAGCGATGCTGTATTTTCTCACAACAACAGGAATGGGCAACCATCTGTCATACGGCGCTGAGAAATTTTCTCAGGTCGTCGACTCCTTCCCTTAAGCATTTCCTCCCTTTTCTCGTTCTCCACGAGCAGGATTGCAAAGACGGCGCCGAATAAAACAACACACGAAGAAGGGGGACACGAGACAGCACGTAGGCGCACTAACAACTGAGTGTTTTATTTCTTGACATAGTAATATATAGCTGCTGTCAAGGATCAAAACAGTAAGAATAAACAGGGCAGTCATCTGCATCGCACAAGAAAGCCAAGATACAGAATAACTTTTAAGTGTCACTCTCAAGATACGCCAGTTCCTTTGTCGAAAGCGAAACTGAGGTTTCACTGATACAGTTTCGCTTTCGACAAAGGAACTGGCGTATCTTGAGAGTGACACTTAAAAGTTATTCTGTATCTTGGCTTCCTTGTGCGATGCAGATGACTGCCCTATTTATTCTTGTTGTTTTGATCCTTGACAGCAGCTATATATTACTATGTCAAGAAATAATACTCAGTTGTTAGTGCGCCTACGTGCTGTCTCGTGCCCCCTTCTTCGTGTGTTGTTTTATTTGTAGCCGTCTTTGTAATCATGCTTAACCAACTAACCCACCAACACATGCTCATGCGCCATGAGCAGGGTATTCAATTGGGCTGAGTCTAGTTTAACCTCAAGGCCATTCATTTATAGTTTTCTCGCTCTCTTCCTCTCTATATACCATCCACAGATATGCCAAGGTAGCCAGGCTCGATCGCTTCACACGCAACAAAACTATGAAATGCAGCGGAATTTGTTCATACTCAATTTCCGTCATTAATAATTACGGCTTCCAACTGTTTTTCGACCTTTGGGCTGACAAGCCACTTTACTCTGTCATTGGTGGCTGGGCGTTACTTTTACTAGCTCGTATTCATCCACCGTCGAACTAGCGACGATGCCGCGTGGAAAATGCAAGTTTTTGTTGCTGTTTTAACCAAGCTCTAGGACATGTTCTCGGAAGGAAGTGCTGGCTTAGAGGGTTAGGCAATAGACCACCCACGATGCGAACGGTATTGGGGCCTTTGCCTCAAAGCATCTCCTATGTACGCAAGGCCACAGAATCACTGCTGTGGTTTCTAAGAACTGGACTCTGCGGCAGTGCCTACAGCAATTGGGTCGTAAACACCGAGGTATGTGCGCATAACATTCACTCCTTGACGTATTCGCTTTTCTTAATAAGGCGTATTCTGACCCTTAATAATTTTTATGTCCCCATCTTTATGTCCCGTTAAGTGGTGGAGAGCCATGCAGAATTTTCCGCTGGATACGTCAGCGCCCGCCCTGACCAATCCCGGAAAGGTGTCTTCGTCTTTCTCTTTGGCGCTACCCTCTCTACTCGCTTCTCACCTCCTCCACACCAGCACTACCCTCTTCTGAGGTCTTATCGCGAAATACCGAGGAATTAGGCACAAAGTGTTTCGGTTTTAAAATGTATGAAAATGGCGCTCAGCTGCTGAGCACAGGGTCACGGGGTCGATTCACAACAGTGACGTTCACATTAAAGTGGGGCGCAAGGCAAGAATGTTCTCTATGTATTCAGATTTAAGTCAACATTATAGTACCCCAGGTGACTGAATTCAATCTAGAGTCCTCCGCATTGGCATGCCCCATAACCAACTGTGCAGTTTCGGGATGTTAAACCAACCAAGCTCAATTTTTAAATATTTCAAATATGGATTAAGCGCAATTTGTTTTTTAGAACAACGTGTTTTCTTTGCGTAGCCGGCTGTAAAACATAGCTTAACTCGAAAGCTGAACGTTAGAAAAGGAGACAACCAATGTCATGCTAGGTGTTAGCGAGCGAAACATAAATGCGTGCCATATGTACACGCCGTGGGACGAAAAGGGAAAGAACAAATCAGCAGTAAATTGAATCCAAAAAGAGAGCGGTGCTAACTTTGGTTTCTGTTCACAAATAAAGAGAAAGAGGAAAGGTTGCATAGAAAGGCAGGGAGGTTAACAAGAGGCAGTTTCGGTTGGCTACCGTACACGGGGGAATGGTGAAGCGGGATAAAAAGAGAAAGAGAGCTGAAGGGGGAGATAGAGAGAAATAGAGACGAGCCCGAACAAACCGCCTACACTACAGAGCGGTAGCAGACGGCGTTCTTAAAGTCCGTGGTGAAGCCCCGTAAACCGCAGGAGCATTAATAACGCAAGTAAGGCCTTCAGCGCGGATGTTCTGTGGGAGTACGGGCTTTGAGTTCTGATAGTGGACGATTGTCCAACTGGTCCAGTACTCTGCACAACGCTTGTCTCTGGGCACTATATTGCGGGCAAACACAGATAATGTGGGAGCGTCTCATCGCTGTTGCATGTGGCGCACGTGTGGCTGTTGGCCATTCCAATAAGGAAAGCATATGAGTTCGTAAATGCAACGCCTAGCCACAGAGAGTACAGCATGGTCTGTTCACGTCGTGGTAACCCAGGCGGTAGGTGCATCCGCATGTCCGGAGTCAACGAACGCGAACGACACATGGTGAAAGCGTTCGAGTCCCACAGAGGCAAAGTACATTGACGGGACATCAATCGAAGCCCAGCCGCAGCGCCTGTTCGCGAAAGCGGAATCAAGACACGTTGACCACTTTCATGTGCAGATCGGGCAGCTCCGTCGGCGTGGTCATTCCCGCTGATGCTGCAATGTCCTAGAAGCCATTGAAATATTATACTATGTCCCTTGTCATGGCGGCGATGATATATGTGTCGAATTTATGAGGCCAGTTGTTCATTGGGTCCGTGGCGCATTGGGCAAGCATAAACACGGCGGGTCGCTCTCACGCAGGAGGGGAGGAGACGAGAAGGACAGCGACTGCTTTGCATGTCTAGAGGCATTGACTAGTTGCCTTTAACCGTCGTACAGTCATCAAGCCACAGTCTAACTAGCCTGCGTTGCTCAAAACTAAACAAGTGAGGCTAGTATGTTGGTCACGTAATCAGCGACATCTCATATTTTCTCGCGATAAACGGCTGATCTTTCATACAATAGGGTTAGTTACCGCGGTTGCTTGTTGCGGGGTCATTGATGTAGTCGCCACATATGCAGCAAACAGATACAAAAAGATACGACTTGTAAGGTTATTGACTATATACTTTCGATTTCAAAGAATACAGGCTTAGAAATGTGTAGTGATATCTTTTCGAAACAATAGGCGGTTTCTTCTGCGTGCAAACTACTTTTTCTATGTTCCTAGTCTACGAAAGTAACTAATAGTAAAACACATTCATGGTAAATAATCATAGGGCGCATTTTCCTAGCCATATATATTTTCTTTACCATGAATTCTACAGATATTAGTACTACTAAGGTAAATAAAACGGGCGCCACCGGGATGAGATACGCATAGTGGGACTACCTCTGCATGCACGGCACAGTAAACTCCTTTCAAGCCTTTATTCGAGTGCACTTCACCACTCCAGAAGCCCATTTCCTTAAGAGCCTTCGGAGAAAAGCAAGCCCATTCAGTGGACAAGTGGCGGAAGCCGACGGCTCTATGACAGTAGATGAGTGCGACGCAATCCGTTTCTTGAATGACAAGTCCTTGCGAAGATATCTAGGCGGGGGTGATGTTTTCATCTGAAGCAAGCTATTTCTCTGTTTTTTTTTTCGCCTTCAGGTGCCACCCTATATATGCTGGACTTGAATTTCAATTGGCTGTCAGACGTAAGTGAACGCGATTGCGACTCAGCAGGAAGGCACGCCCCTTCTGTTGGGTAAGGCCGCCTATTCCGGAGTGTTTTATGCTACTACCTAGACCTGAATGCGAAGAATGAAACTGAGGTCCGAGGGCTATACCAGTATTTATAACAATTCATTCTTTCAGATTCTACTTTTTTTCTTTATGCGGGTATAAAGAATACTGGCGCCGAAATGGAAGGCTAGGCAACCGAGTCTCCAAAGAGTACTGACGCATGTTGTCAGCTCAAGCTGTCGCCAAGTAACTGACACTGAGATAGCAACAGCTTGCCAGTAGAATGTCATGTGGTCTGTTGGTCGACAGCAAATACAACTTCTTACCGGTCATTGTGGTCGCGGCTGGCTGTTTAATTCTTGGTCTTCTGGCAACGCCTCAGTAGTTGTTTCTACCGTTCCACTATTCTCTCTTATTTAGGTTCCCTTAGTGGATTTAGTATACAAACGAAAAACTCTGCGTTTAACATAGAAAAAAGTGCAATTTACTGGACTATTGAAAATTTACTTTTACGAAGTCGCGAAAGTATCGGTGGCAAATAATTCAGTGTATTTGTAATTTCGAATACCAATTTATATGTTACTGAAGAGTTTTTTCTTTACTTTACTGAGAAAAGTTAAACACTATTGTATGAAAGAGTGCCACAAAGAGACGAAACAACAACACAAGCGCTGACCAGAACTGGTGCCTTACTCGAAACGACAAAATCAATCCCGTAGAAAGTGCCTGGTCAGTTTGCGGTTTCACACCATATCTCTCGATGGCACCTTCTTTCGTGATGAGATTCCCAAATGACTGCAGGACATTAACACAAAAGGTGTTCTATTGTTTCTTGAGCGCCACATTAATTGCATTTGGCGCTAGACGTGATCCCTATCAAGAATGAGTACACATCCTTGATACATATACATGAACGTAGATGAGCTTTAGTGTAAATGGCAAAGTGGCTTCATGACTTTGAAAAGAATAATTCTATTTTAGGGTATTATGTGCCAAATAACCGATCTAGTTATGAGAAACGCCGTAGCGCGGCACTCAGGATCAATTTCGGCTACCTGGTTTATATTGTGCGTTTAAATCTAAACAAACAAGCTTATTTACAGGTCACCCTTATCTAAATGTGGTCGCCAAGGCCTGGATTGAACCCGCGACATGGAACTTAGCGGCTCTACGCTATGGGTACCAAGCTTCGGCGGCGGGTATGGCGCTTGACAACAGTCGCACTCCCTTCGAGAAGAAAGCCAGTCCCTTGGTTAAGGGCTGTCTTGCAATATGTCTTGCACAACAGCAAACGATTAAGCCGAAATCCAAGTTCCCATATCATCTTCATAAGCGGCGTTCAATTTAGTCGTTATCTCGCTAAATTTAATGTTTTTTTTTTTTTTGATCTACCTAGCGAGAAAACTTATCCGTTTGCGGGCGGCAGGTTTTATAGCGGTTTTCAAATGCTGTTGGTTTCTCTTTAAGCGGTTTAAAAACTTCAAAGTTTCTACCACAATTCGTGCTTCCAGTGTTATAAACATGTAGGTTATCCACGTCCATTCATCCATAAGAAAGTCCATCATCATCCATAAGCAGTGTGCTTCATATTTCCTCCTCCATCGGTGCTACATTCTGGACATTCTGCTATACTGTTAACTTTTGCAATAGCAGCATTTTGAACCAATTAGAGAGGCCTGGAGGGCTTCTAGAGCTTCTGTGATTTGCTCAAAACGCCGCAATAACCAAATTTGGCAACATGGCAGATCTTGAAAATGTTCAGAATTTTGTCGCAAGTCTCCATGCTTCTTCTTAACTATAGCTATAGCGGTTTCAAAAGTTCGTAGCACTTTCACTCTTAAGCATTATTCCAGAGGCGCTTTAGGGGATTTCGCCACGTGAAGTGGCTCCGGTGAAGTGCACCCAACAATTCAGTTGGCCAGTTTCGTTTTATCAGTGCTGGCGCTGCCGTGATTCCACGCAGACGTTGAGTATGTTTTAAGCCTGCTGAGTGTGATTAAGTGATTAAATCTAAGTTAAACATCCCAATGTCTGCCGAGATGACAAATGCCATTCGTACTCTGCGGCCTGGTATGCGAAGGAATTATTAATGCTGCTTCAGTTACACGCTGCCCTTGCACGTTGCTCGCAAAGTTGGCACGACGAAGATCTACGGAGTCAGCGATGTCACCGACCCTAGACCAAGCTACGCCAGCAAACAAATTCGCACAGGGGACATGCGTCCATGCGAAGGTTAAACAAATGACATCGTATTGTGTAATATTATTTACCACCTGATAGCTAACCCTGGTTTCCGACCGGTGATTTTCGTTCACGGAAACATATTTTATTAGTTTCGTCTCGAAATAGGATTCCACACTTCACATTAGAAAAAAAGCAAGCGCTTAATAATATTGATAACTTCTATAAGTTGTCCTATTTATGGATAACCTTTTTTTTTTGCTACTGCGTTTTTATAGACGCAATAAACATGTTTTCAGGTTGATTATGTTTGTAAGCGAGTTCTTAACGAACTTTAAATGCTCGTATTGCGGGTTTTAGAGTTTTTTTTTTTTTGTGACTCGACCAGAAGGGCTATTATTTTTAGTTGGCAATACTCTTTTCAAGTCCAAAAATGCATATTTGACAGACGGTGACGCTTCATTGCGTCCATCAGAGCACTGAATAACAGCAGCCTCAAGATACTGCTTAACGGTACATCGTACGGTGCTTTAAGATCGTGACCTTTTTCTTTGTCTGTTGCAACAAAAGTTCTTCTCACTTAGATACAAAAATATATACTTCATGGAATGCTGAGGACCATTAGTCTCTCAAGAATACTTGCATTAATAGTAAGACGTTGAAACTGACAATGGAAACTTCTGCGCGTTCTCTCATGCTCTGCACTGTCGACGGAATTCACAATGCCGTTGGTTGTGCACCTCGCCAAAGGGAATCCAGCATTACAGTAAGCAAAGCATTCGTCGAGGGTAAACTTTGATATGAGAAAAAAATGAAGCACAGAAATGAAGCGAATGGTAAGGACCAATCACACGAAAATACTGCTCTTTTGACATCGAAAGAATGCTCAAGGAATGCGCGCAAAAGTAAATATACTACGAGCCGAACACAGGCGAAATACTCCGGTGCACAGCGTCGTTAAAACAGGAAGTTGCACCGTCAACAGTCTAGGCGACGAGATGGCTATAAAGCAAGAGATACAGAGAATTTGCAGGACAAAAAGATGCTGACACGAACACACACTACAAGAAAGACACGAAGTAGTACGCAGAAGACGACTCGAGAAAAAGGCGAACATGGATCGGGAAAGTCAAGTTACCCGCTTTCTGTTTACCTCGCCGTCTCGTATTTTCCATCAGCTTCGCGTTTCCAGGGCAACCGAAAGAAGAGAAATGCAAGATCGAGTGCATGGTGTGGCCCCTTCGATGTCCCACCGCGGCCCCTTGTGCCCGAATTCCTGGCGGCGGTGGCTTATGCCAACATATAACAGCCGGATTTCAGTTTCCGTCGGCTTCTCGAATGACGGAATGTCTTGGCCGTTGGTGCAAGTGGGCGCTTTTTCTGCGCGAATTTGAGCAGTCGGCGACAATTTCCTGCATTCTGTTCCCCGCCATGCGGGCCGCCTGGCCAGTGTTTTGACCGTATCGCTCGAACGTTGTTGTTGTTCTTGTATTTTGTCTTTACTTCGTCGGCATCTCTAACCCTCTTTATTATGCCGACCTCTTTTTGGATCGGGTTGCTCGCAACACGAACCGGGTCGAACTTTTTTTGTTGAGTGTTAGCCGATATAAGCTCTCTTTGTAAACTGAATTTGAGCACATTACTGCTGAAGAGTGGTTCAGCCTATAGGACTGCGAAAATGACAGCGAATAAAGGGCGCAAAATACAGGAACAATTATATTGTCTTTCCTTTAATTAGTGAGAGTAAAGTGTATTAGTGTATCGCTATAGGGGGATAATCTCTGAAATTACCATATACATTTTAACTATTGTGAGTTGGTTCTTTGCTGCAACCCGCTTTTTGTGCCTCCTTCTGAATGTGACTCGCGATAGCTATTAAAATTTCGAAACAGGAAGCCCACTAAGTGTTGTGACTCGATCAATTTCGGTTCACTTGAACCTGAATACGAAAAATGCAATGCACGCAGGGCGCACTCAGCGGCATTCCTTGTGATGCTCACTTACCAGCGTCATGTGCTACTGTTCGTGGATATACACACTTGCCAACCATAAAGATTTCCATGGGCGTGTGAAGCCAGTAGTTGTTCATCCACGTCGTCGGGGCTGTGAAATAGCTCTGAGTGTTTAGAGAATGATTACGGGGCTCGTGCGGACTTTCGTGAACACTCGCTGCTCGTGCCGGGTATGGTGCTACGCTTACGGGGACACAAAAGAGATACACTCACAAATGAGTCTACAAAGGGCAATACTCTTTCAAAATATATTTTGTTAATTTCGCGGTAAAAGGTGATTGTTAGAAAAGGCACAATAAAACCACGAATTCATTTTTTTTTTGCAATTTCGCACCAAGACCTCAGCGCCAGTACGTCAGTGTGTCGTCAGGTATTTCAATTTACATTCTTTTACTTTGGCCATTGCAGAACAGTAATGGTTGTCGAAACTTCCTAAGTTCAGTTTTGGGCTCCTTCAGAACAAAATGTATTTCATTTTTAATATTATGCTACTAACTGAGCGCCACAGTGAACTGTTATGGGAACCTTATGGTGACATTGCCACCAGTCTTTCATTCTTGCCTCTTTTCCGGCTTATCGAGTCTCCTATCATGGTAAGAGTGGCCCTTTTCGGTATAGTTGTAAGGCATCCTACGAGCACACCTCAATCCTTTTTTCTCATTAGTGTGCCTTTGAGGCTTCGACGACTGCCCTTTCTGATACGCCCAAATGCTGAGCTCAGACTTCCATCGTTTGCTGTTGTTATCTCTAAGTCCTCAGCCAATGCGTCACCCCCCAGCCCCAATCAACTGCGAGGCATATAATGCCGTACACATGGCCCATACAACCTAGCTGTCGGTGTTTCCCCCTTGTCTTCGGCTCGGTCCTAACTTTCCCGCACCTGCCGCAACTCACGTCACTCTGTTACAACGTAACGAAACGAGTGAAAAAAGAACACGAGTGGCGCTTTAGTGCACACCAACTCGGACTGAAACCACCGGGCCATGCTCCTCTTGCTCGGTGATGTGGTAAGCTGGGTTCCTCTTATTCCTAAGAACTTGGCGTCTTTGGATACTACTTGCACTGAAATCTCTTTATTGCTAGGGAGGTAAAACTGTGAACCGTGTATGCATACAGCTCGGCTGGCTTTTGAGAGCAGCAGGTTCTCGATTTAACGTAAACGCAGTGACCAAAATTGTCCGCAAGCCTGTTCCTTTGTTAAGAATTGGACAACCTAACATTTCTGCTAATTGTCCGTTGAAAGCATTGCACAACAATGAATTCTTTAGGTCTGCTATCATTTCACTGCTAGTTTAAGGTGGGGGCAATAGCGACGGCAAAAGTTACCGATCGCACAGTACAATCAAAACAACAACTAAATTAGTTTTAATCAGCATTTGCATTCTGAAATAGAAAGAGACATTGGGAGGCGGCTGGTGGTTCTCACAATAGCTTTTCGCGTTCTGTCGGATCGAATCCTGCAAAAATCCGTAATGCAGCGAGAATATATTGAAGCGGAAACTTTAGATTGACCTTTAAATAAGTACAGCCTACAAAGGGAACCCATTATGGCTCCTTAGAAAGAAAACTTCGTAGTTGAAGGAAGTGTGGCTTCCAGTGGCTTCCGTGCCAGTATGGTATCTCAACGAATTTGCTGACAAGACTGCCCAATCTACCCGCGACAACACCCAGACGCTTCCAATTTCTTTGGCGAGAACGGACGCTCCAGCGAACTTCGTCTATCTGCCCATACAAAGAGAATTTTTCTGAAGTTCTCTGAGTTTCTCCAATTGCTGGCTACGTATCTTGGACTCTTCGCTAAGGTACAAGTGCCAAGTAATCTCTCCCACAACGCGGAGAAGTCTAACGGCGTGGATGACTGGCTTGCGCTTCCGCGCATACAACCATTCAAGGAGCGTCCCCGACTGGTGTCTACTTCCACGCATATTTCGGTTGATGAAGTATGAAGAGTTTACCGATAGATCTTCCGATGCTGCTGTCCTTAGTGAATGTCATCAAAGACTTACTGACAAGTGTCGCCGCTTCAACCGCTCGAAGTGGCCTGCAAGTGTTGGACGCGTTGAGCCCAGTCCTCGCAACCCTCGAGTAGAACCATAGCTGACAATCATCAATCGTCTTTCAGAGGGGTCAGGGAAGGATCGATTATCCAGTGGAATGCACGAGGTCTTAGATGTCGGATGCCTGATTTTCTTCGGTATGGATACTGGAACCGCTTCCCAATCATCATAATCTGTGAACCGCAATTATCAAACCCAATCCGGCTATCCGGCTACGCATCAATCACGTCCGCAACCTATAGGGAAAACAGAAAAGGCACTGTGTTTATTCGTTGGGAGCTTACCTACGTCATTCAAAATGTGCGGCGTCGTGATGAAGCCAGTATGTTTGCCTCACTGTTAAGAAGCAAAAGCAAACCTTCACACTAGTGGGTACCTACTTATCTCCATCAACCCGGTTTGATAGCATGATACCAGAAGGCATCATGACAGCAACCCCTTGGGCCATGCATTATCACAGGAGGTTATAATAACCACCCTATTTTGGGAAGCTCCGAAATTAACGCAACGGGCCGTCGGCTGGCTTCATTTGTATCTGATCACGGATTGTCCCTGCTTAGTGATAGGAGCCCTACCTTTCTTCGAATCTCATCGTACAGCAGCTGCTTAGACTTGGTGATTGTGTCACGTCGTTTCGCTGCTCATGTGAAGTGGTTTTTAGACATTGAGGCGCTTGGTGGTGATCATATTCCCACTCACCTTAAGATCAAAGGGTTGGCCAGATGTCATTCGCCAAACACAATCCGGCGAATTGATTGGTCGTCATTCAAAACCAGCGTGGAAGAAGCATGTCGGAAAGGCCTCCCTTCTGGCATTCAACAAGCGATCAAGGAAGCAACGCAGAATGAGATGTGCATGATGACATGTGCTCCAATGTTCTCAGAATCCGAAGTGGAATTCCGAAGAAGAATCCGAAGCGGCTCATCGCGCTGACTAGTTGTGTAGGGAAGGTGATGGAAGGCATGATCCTTGCAAGATTGGAGTGGTACCTGGAACGCTACGAAGTTTATCCAAACACTATGGCCGGTGTTTGACGTCTCCGCTGCTCCACTGATAATGTCATGGATCTGGTCACTTACGTCTAATATCGAAAGAGATGTAAGCGGTTATTTGTCGCCGTGTTTCTGGACGTAAAAGGAGCTTATGACAGTGTTGCTCATGACGCTATACTTGATGCTCTTGAATTGGTTGGTATTGGTGGCCGAGTGTACCGGTGGATCCACAACTACTAACACATGAGGTCTTTTTATGTGCAAACCAATGACGGTGCGGCCTCTGGACACTGCACACACCATTGTGTTCCCCGAGGTGGCGTCTTTAGCCCCACACTATTCAATCTTGTTCTTGTTGGTCTCGTGGAACGCATACCAAGTGCTGTCCAGATATCAATGTACGCCGATGACATATGCGGGTGGACATCAGGTGTAACACGTCCTCAGGTTCGCGCGAGGCTTCAAAAAGCCGCGACTTGAATATCGGCGTATCTTGGCGAACAATGTCTCCAGATTTCACATGAGAAACGTGCACTGGTCGCGTATACGCGGAAGCTCATGATGTCCTGCGCCATATTTATGAATGGCAAAAATCTATGTTACTCCAGGGCGCACAGATTCTTAGAGGTGATCATTGATCGCGACCTCAGCTGGAGTCCCCGTGTAGCCTATAGCTGAAGAAACGCGTAACGGCCATTTCACACGTTTTCAAATTTCTTGGAGGGAAAGCGTGGGGTACGTCAGTACACGCGATGTTACAATTCTACGGAACGCTGTTTCTCGGGTATCTGAGGTACAGCTTACCTGTACTAGAGCAGTACCTGCAGAAGTAACATCCGCACAATCGAGAGTGCACATGCGCAGGCAATCAGGGTTTGCCTTCGATTGCCGTGCTGCACAGAAACAGCGGATACAATTATGTTAGCTCAAGATTATCCAGTCAGAACTCATATGACAATGGAAGTGCTCAGAGCACACATCAGGCACGTTGCCCGCGCCCCTTTCCACCACCTCGCCATGCTGCGGAAAGGCCAGCCCAGTGCGTCTTTTCCCAGGAGAGATCGGTGGTACCGTGACCAACTCCCTAGTGATTATACGCCTGCTGAGAGGCTCCTTGCACCTCCTTGGTGTTTGGCTCGCCCACAAGTTCGACTCTCAGTAGCGGGAACTCTCAGTGCCGCCAGCTCTCAAGCAGCTATCTCTACTCATGCTGCACGAGACATACATGACCATCTACAGATTTACATTTATGGATCGACAACTGTGGATGGATCTACAGGAGCTGTGATCTTTCCCGAAAAAGCCGTGACCATTCAGTTTAAAACATCTCACCGGACAACGTCGACTGCTGCGAAGCTTGCTGCACTTCGCAGCGCTCTTCGCATGATCCATGAAGACCTACCTCGGAGATGGAGCATATTCACCGACTCGAAGGCAGCCTTGCATTGTTTGCTACCGCTCTACGTCGTGGACCACAAGACCAACTTCTGCTAGAAATAAGGCAGCTATATCACCAGCTAGTAGAAAAAGGACATGAAATTACTTTTCAGTGGTTCCCAAGCCACTGCGGCATCAAGGGCAACGAGAACGCCATTGAAGCTGCTAGGAGGGCTAACAAAAATGCCGTGAAGGAACTCATCTCCCTATCAAGAACTGACGCAGCAGCAAAGCTTTTCACACTAGCGTGTGATGCCACACGATCCATGTAGAACACGATAGCCTTCCGAAATACTCGACTGCGCCGCTTGGACCCATCCTCTGACTACGCATTCCATCTGGGCTATCCCGAATCGAGACTACTGTTCTCTGACGACTATGGCTAGGAGTGTCTTTCACGAATGCATTTGATTACCGCATCACAATGAATGACAGTGCTACCTGTGATAGTTACGGCAGCAAGAAAACAATCTAACATATCCTCTGTCATTGTCCTCGCTACAGCTCCTAGAGACAGTCGCTCGCGATGGCGTTGATACACCTCGATGACCGGCCATTTTCTGAGCAGACAATCTTGGAGTGCCGGCTGATGTGACCTTCACACCAGAAGGCAGTGAAGGCACTACTAAGGATTATCCGATCAAGCGACCTCGTTGAAAGACTGACAATCCTGCGCTCCCTTGCGTGTGTGTGTGTGTTCCTAATTTTTATCTTTCCCCTCTCCCGCTCTTTTCATGCGTGTGCAATTTTTTAAAGGTCTCTCTGTCTCCCCTTACCCCTTCCTCAGTGCAGGGTGGCAGACTGCATGCCTACCTTCTGGTTAACCTCCCTGTCTTTCTCATATCTTTTATCTCTCCCTCTCTCCCGCAACGAAGCAACATTGGTTTACCACCAATGACTGGGAGTGATGCTAACGAGTGCTATTCTTAACATATATTAATGACCGATATACTGATGTGCGACTACCGAAGGTGTGAACAAACCATCGTACAGCAGTATGTCTGTACGATGTTCAGCGCCTCTTCCTGAAGACAACTTTAGGCCAGCTGGACTACACACCATTTCTTGAATCGAAACCACTTGGACCGTGGCCGCACCCGTCACTTGCGCTAAATGCTATGGACACAATATAGCAGTTCTTGAAGTGAAACGGCCTGAGTGAACGTTTACAGTCTTTCTGTGTATCCTCCCGCATGTACGCAGTGAAAAATCACTTCATCTTTTTTTCTTTCTATTTGTGCTTTTTCTTACCCCTTGTGTAGGGTAGCAAAAAGGACACTTGTTTGGTTGACCTCCCTGTGTTTACTTTACTTGATTTCTCTCTCTCTATCGCTGAATGCTGACACTACACTCCTTGTTACCATATGGGAACGTTATTTAGTATTTCAGCAGAGTTTGCTCAGCTTGCTGGGCTTGTTGGACTTGCTATTGAGCTAAATGGCACGTAGCCACTTGGAAAGAAAACAGCGCACACTGTAATGGGGCAAGATAGGAAGACACGATCGAACACATATATAAGAGCTTTGCCGAATTTCGCTGGCATTTTACTATCGACGCGCGTACATTTTCTTTTCTCATTTTTTTCAGTGACCTTTTTCGCCGGCTAACAACTGTTACAAAGTTATCGCTCGGCACAAGACGCGCCTTCGTGTATCAGAAATTTCTTGAACCGTCGGACTGCCTCTGCGCGCGCTGCAGGTACATTTCCGCGGCGATCACAACACGTGGGATGCCATCCTTCGATGCATAACCTTCGTCTACAAGACTACAACATGGCAGGGCAGGAAACAACGCAGATGACGTCATTCAAGTTGGTTTACGGGTGGAATCACGTAACCACGCTCCACTCCATTCTACCGAACTTCATGGATGAAGAAAACCTTGACGAAGCCACTTTTCCCCAGTGCACCAACGAATTCGCACAACTCACCCGCTTAGGCGTAAAAAAAAAAAAGAAAGAAGTCAGAAGTCGACCGCTGACACTCTTTGACGACTCTACGCCGAACACCCTGCAGCAATACGATCGCGTTTTGGTTTCGATACCGATACGCCGGCGTGGTCTAAGTGTTATGCAAAGAGACACATGATGGGTGCGACTGAATTTCCAACTACGCGCAACGAACAATTCACGTTCTACTCCCGTCTGTGTATTAACACTTAGCAAATTCCTTAACCTTCTTTAATTGAAAGCGATATTCTATCTGTGTATTAACGCTTAGTTTGTGCGTGTGCGTGTTAACCGGAAAAGCATCTGTTTGGCTACACTGCGCTGGGAGAGGGAAACAGGGAGTAGAAAGAAGAGAGAGAGGCATTGGATGTGGACACTTGCGCAGACAGCACCACGCAGTCAAATCATTCTGGGCAGCACTGACTTGTGCGGCTAAAGATAGAGAGAGAAAAAAAAAAGAGGCTAACCAGAATTTTCCGTCTGGTAGCCCGCACTAGGGCGTTGGAAAGTGGGTTGGAAAGAGGGCGGTTAAAAAAACATCTAAATTGGCTACTAGTGGCCACTGGCTTTGTTATTACTTTTAACACATATTATTTTATTGGCCGACAGAAACATTTATTTATATCATGAAGATGATGAGGAGGTCGTAGAGAGACAGCCTTCCTAAGGCTTCCCGACTCTTTCTTTATCCATTGTTTATGTGCCTTCTCGAACTTTTCTAAAAATTTGTGTAGAAAGGAGTCCTCGTATATATTAGTCTAATAGAATCAATGAAATTATCGTAAGTTTTTTCTGCATCAATGACCTCATGCACGAAATACCAGTTTATTTTAGTGAGTCTAGCACGAAAATTACTCACTGTCGCCTTGTTTATGGATTGGGTTTCTTTGGAGCAGGCTGACGTTGACGTCGCCTACCTAATTTCTTAAGAAAAATAAAGAAGGACAGATGATAACTGATTTGCGCGCACATGACGCCTGACATACAATTTTATTCGTATACGTTGGTAGCAAAGACATAAACTGACGTAGATACAAGCGATCATGCAGACTTTTGTATAAGTAGTATTTCACGTTGTTCAGGTGCCGATGAAAAAAGATAAATGTTTATATCGCCAGCCAAGACTAACAAAAGCTTGTTCTTTAATGTAAACAAAAAGCCGTCGACAAAGTTTGAAAGAGGCTATAACACTTCCACTTGGAGGACGTTTCAAGAAAGAGAATGCATCGTTAAAACACATTACAGACAAGATTTCGCAGTTTTCATGCATTTTTGAAAATTCTCGCATCAAGTAGCACTTTAAAGGCTCAATTGCAGCTATCAGAATACCCCCACCTGTTTTGTTTTGCCACTTGTATGTACAAATATTGTTGTAGGGGTGTTTTTGAGATGCAGATAATTATCCCAGTATTAGGTTTTGGTTATCAAAATATCGCAATGAAAACTCAGTGTTAAGAAAGGCTGTCACCTCATCCTTTTTGTTGCAGAGTAATCGAGAATTGAGATGTAAGAAGAACGAAAGGTTTTGATTACTAGAGAAGAGTGATTTAACATCAGCAGTTGTAAGACATTGTGAAATCATTTCTCAACCTAATTTCCCTTTTTTTGGCGTCTATACAGTATAGAGTTCAGTCAATTTTATCTAAGCCACAACAGCATGCAATCTTGACGGTCCGTGAGGTCTCGTCCTTCCTGACAAGAAGTTGCCGGCCCTTAGTCCAGAAATACTTCCACGCCTTGTGCTTGCACGCATGCATTCTCTCCTGCGACTCCTCCCCCCCCCCCCTTTCCTCAGAACAAAATCGATGAATCAAACAAAGAAACAAACAACACAGCACGGTCTTTCTCTGGACAATGGCAAAACACAAGCTAATACTTGATGCTCATGCTGCAAGTCTGTAACATGACGCCAAATGGGGAATTCTCCTTGAACCCGAGGCCAGGGGTATTATTGATGCGACCAACTTCATTCATCAGGGGAGTTGAGCGCAGTCATTAATTGCACGCACGCGTGAACATCGACCTCGAAAAATCATTGCGGCGAAGGTTGAGAGCCGTTCATGATCTCGATGATGGCGAACGTGAGTCGAACTGGTTTAGGACAGCACCTAGCCGGAGGAAGTTGTCAGCACGGTGTTGCGTAACGAGCTGTCGTGTTTAGCGCCGTTGAATTATTGATTCTCTACAGCAGCGACGCAGAATACCACGATGTACGCGAAAGTTACGGTTATTAATCATTCAGACTTTTCAGTTCGTAGCGATTCTTACGAACAGAGCTGCATTTCTTAAGCCAATGTTAAATGGATCTTAAGTAAACGCCTAAACATTTCTCCTAATCTAATGTGCAGTCTATTCATATATATTTTTATTGTATTTTACTAAGGAATATAAATATGAGTGTAAATATTCAATGACAATCTCCATGAAAAACGTACACCTTTACGATTCATCCAGACAAAGAAATTATTATTTTTTGAGCCAAAAATTTACTTCAAGAAATAATGAATATGAAGAAAATAGCAGCTGAGGGCTTTTCTAATTGTGACAGTTGCTACGCGCTAAGTTTCTCAATTAAACGCGCCCGTGTGGTGGTAAGTGCCGATGCTCATGCAGCATCACGAAGGCTCAATGTTGGGCACATATTTCGAAATGAACGAGTAGGCGCGAACGCGACACAGGTCCCCCCCCCCCCCCCCTAGTGGTTGTCTCTTCTGAAATTAATGTTGGTTGAGCGACGGCTGTATTCGATCGAAGCTGTCAACACCCAATTAGCTTAACACAAGCAATCCGCTTTCCTTCTATACCTTTACGACTAAATTTGTTATTTTTAAGCCCCCGTTAAGAAAAAAATTGAGGAGCCGTGCCGGATTACTATTGGCCGGTATGAAAGGGAAAAGTCGACTCAGGGCTCTGCTTAGGGGCAACCCTCGATTTGGCTCTGAAATGGAAGCCTCATATCGACAGGATGTGTGGTGAGCTCTCTTCCTCATGATTCGTAGTGACGAAGGCGCAAAGTCATTTAAGTTTCGAAACGTTGAGAACCTTACATTTTTGTCTCGCTCATTCTCACTTAGCCTGTTCTATTGAAGCCTAGTATTTATCTACAAAACATATTTAGAGCCTTTTCAGAGAGCTTTTCAGATAATCAACTACGTTAGCTTTACTACAACATCAAGAAGCCTTTTTCTTGCGAACAATAGCGTGTCATTATCGTAACTGCTAGATTATCGCATCGCCTTATTAGTATGCTAGTTAACTAGACGCAAAACGCCATTTCCTACCCCTGTCTTCAACGGATCGACATTCAACAGTCGATCCGCCTTCCACGAGAAATTGCTCGTTGCGATATGTCACAACCAGTACGGCCAACGACGCATACATTACATAGGTATCAAAATATGGAACTCGCTTACTACAAACATGAATACCATGGTAAAAAAAATTCTTCCTTTCTGATATAATCTGATTAGGCTTTAACGAAAATTACAACAATGTGAACAGCTGGACACAGCTGTTATATTTTCTTTGTGCTTCTATGTAGGTTTATATGAAACAATAGTAACGTGAGTGCAAATGCGTGCGTAAACCCCATGTTTTTACACGACGCACTGTGCCGATATGCATGCTGCGTTGACAGAATAATAATTACGTGTTAGTCTTTTTCCAAACAGTTACAAGGGTAGAACGGTTAACCAATTCTTGAAACGCGACATATATGTAAAATGAAGTTATGCGCAACAGCTTCATGTATTCAGCATGTATGTAAGCGGGCCGCCGTGGGAGAGATGCCATAGGTCTCGTCTCGGATGCATGCTGGCTCACCGGCGTTGGGGGGCTTCCGTCGCCGGCGTCATTCAGCAGTTTGGACGGCAACTAAGCCTTTCTGCTTTTAGGTGCTGATGGCTGTGTCGTAGGCATGCCGGGGGCTGGTGCGCGCACCCGAGCCGGGAGGGGCCATGCCCTCACTGTGGGGAAGTCTCCGATAACTTTCACATGGTGTGGGCATGTCAGATGAATCCGTCCCTTCCCCCCAACCCTTCCCCCCACTAGAGAGGCATGGGAGGCAGCCCTACTCAATTGCTCGGCGCTGGAGTCCCAAAGGGCTCTAGTCCAACGGGCGCGGGTAGCAGCTTCGTCCAGTGGGGTCCCAGACTAAGGACTCCACCTATGTAAAGGGCCATGTTCGGCCTGCAAACTCTCAATCCGTTGAATAAACGTTTGTCATCCATCCATCGCCTTTTGGCTCCTGCGGCGGTCTGCGCCACCGTTCATTGGTTTTGTTTGGTTGCATTCCTTTCTTTTTTCCTTCTTTTTTCACACAAGGTTTGTGATGCTTTAATAAAGGAATGGTTGTGCCCATGTCTGAATCGTTTATTTTTCCTCATATAACTGCATGAATCCACAATTAGCCTGTGGCTAAGGATTCGGACGTCGAATAACAGTCTTCCTTATTGATCGAAATAAAGTTATTATTAATGTTCTGGCCAGTTTCTTAAAATTTGACATTAACAAGCTTTGCGACTGCTTAGAACGAGGTTTGAGACCGGGTTAGTGGCTGTTCAACATTACTAGAAGTAACAACGCAGTGCAAAGAATGGCATAGACGAGTACAAGCGCTGACTGAGAACTTTGCTCCCAACGCAAGCGTAATATAAACAAAGCCAGGTAAACACATATTACCGTCAGTGTGGACCAGCAATGCATTTTTACGTGAATTCGTTAAAAGAACTCTCTTGGACCAAAGTTCAGAGTCAGCGCTTGTACTCGTCTGTGCTAGTCTCTGTCCCTGTGTGCGCTGTAACTTGCAGTAGCATAAAACAAAAACTCACAAATTAAACCCGTAGTCCTTTTCGCTCGCAAAAAAACCGCTTTTATTTCATGACAGCTTTCATAAAATTTCTGTTCGCTATCCCTAATAAGACTGACCCATTCTTACGACGTGCCCTCGTGTTTGACCTGCTTCTTGAGTACTGGCTTCTAGTTATATTCCACTGTCGCTGCAAATCATGGACAACCGTTCGCGTACCTGCTATGGCCTCAAATTGAGACTAAATAAATAAATAAATAAATAAATAAATAAATAAATAAATAAATTGATGCTTAAACCACAAGGCTATATGCTGCTGCACTCACAGCTGCTCATTTACTAAAAAGAAAAAAAAACTACGTTCTTCCTTCTTTTCGCCAAATATAACTTCTTTTGCTCCCCATTTTCTGTCTAGACGCGAATTAAAGCAGGTAAGAGCCCCACGGCTTGGCAGTGACCTCTCTGCCTTTCCTGGAAACAAAGCGTGCCTTTTTCCTTCTCGCTAAAGGGGGAAAAAAAGAAAACTAAGCTGACACTAAATTCACTTCCAACTACTGTTCGAAGCAGCGCCGGAATACTGATGCAAAGTTAAAAAAACAGGAAAGCAGATGCATAAAATTAAACAAGAAATGAAGCAATTCTCGAAAGCAATATACCTATCGCATCTTCGAAAATCCCCGTTAGAGTGGCTATAAGCGCGCGCTGACGCCATATGTCTTTCGCCGTCTCACAACGATAGCGCCCATTCCTGTGATCTGTGCATGTCTCTACGGAACGCTGGGGAGTGCAAGTTCCTCGGAGAAGTTATACGAGCATCGTCAGTGTTTTCTCAGCTCTTAGTTCACTCTCGTCCCGCTATGCGACGCTCAGTAACGGAATAGTAAGTCACTTGACAGGATAGTCACATTTACCCTCTTTTCACAAGATGTGCAAGCCATTGCGGCATAGCTATCGGTACCGCTAAAGCCTTCTCGCGATACTGCTGTCGCCTACAGATTTCGCCGACAGACTTTCGGCGATCGCGTAGTAACTCTACGCACACCTCCAGTTCGCAGAACTTCCCTTTTTTTTACTATTTATTTACCGTTCATCCTGCCACTTTCAACACGTCCGCAGCATCCCCTCGAGGCCTCACGCACGACCCTGCCAGACTCGCGGTTCAATAAACCTTTTTAGAACGTTCGGTACTTGCCCATTACTTCTCACCTCAGTCCCGCCTTACTTTCAATTTCTTTCGTTTTTTTTTTTCAATGTGAACATTATCAATTCTCAGACTACTCCTCGTACTTCCTCCTCTCAATTCTTTACTTTTGCGAGCTTGAACTGGTGCATAGTGTGCAAAAGTTACCATTATTTATTCTAGATAATAGCGGCAAAAAGATAAAGAACGCAACAAAAACTCTACTTTTGCTTTATAGCCTGCTAACACTCACGACCAATCATAGTAATAATAATAAAAAAGTGGTGTTGCAGTGTTGCTTGCCGAGTTTCCTTATCCTTTCCCTGAAAGATGTTTTCTTTCTCTCTACATCTTTTTTTTTTTTTTACTCTCGCAAGCGCAGCGCCTTCTTGGAAGTCTCCGCAAACACCCGCAGTAAGTGCAAAGTCGCCATGATCGGAGTAACGATCTGCCGCCTGCGCGTGCCTCCGCAGCCTTTAATGGAGCTATGAGATGCCTATACAAGAAACAAAGCAACAAGCAAGCGAGCAACCGAGCAAGCAAGCAAGCAACCAAGCAAGCAAGCAAGCAAGCAAGCAAGCAAGCAAGCAAGCAAGCAAGCAAGCAAGCAAGCAAGCAAGCAAGCGAGCGAGCAAACGAACCAACAAACAAGCAACGAAAGGACTCTCGCCATTTTTTTTACACCATCTGGTTGATGGTGAGGCTTGGGGAGGAGGAAGCTGCAAACTTGAAGATATGTTGCTACTTCGGGAGTATGGTAATTGTAGTCCGAGTTTGTGAGCAAACAGCTCTGAATACTTCAACGTGTAACACATTATGGTACCAACGTGCATGTGGGTCGCAGAAGTCTAGAGTGATTGTGCCTCTACAGACAGCCTATCGAGGCGCTAGCGCGCTTTCTGTCGAACCTTCTCGACGTTATTGTTACGGAAGCCATTTTGTAACGGTAGCAAAAAAGTGATTCTTACAGCACCCACTACTAGCGTATCTCACCAAATCTGCGCCTTCTTTATCAGGTTAAATCAATCAATCAATCAATCAATCAATCAATCAATCAATCAATCAATCAATCAATCAATCAATCAATCAATCAATTTATACATTTGGATATGGTATGGAATTATTCTTGTATAAGATACATATTGGAGAAGAGCGCTTCCAGGACACAGCTTAGAACAGCTCATTCTGTCTAGAGCCCGTAATTGTATCGTGATGCGAAGAAATCCGCGCAGCTCTCATAAGCGGGTGGAGACTGTGCTTATACAATATCGCACCTCATAAATCTAGTTTGAAAAATCACGGCACGGTCCGCATGAACGTTCAAAGGGAGATAATACTGCTTCGCCGCACAAAGTGCTTCACAAAAGCCAACGTAATGCAGTCAGGTCCGCTGAAAGCGGCTATGCCAGGGGAATGAAACTTTTGATGGCGCTACCACCCGTGTGTGCAGAATATTGATCATATAAACAGAAAGGACAATGAGTCGCTGTCTGTATGCTTGCAGTGTGGACTTAACAATGCAACGAGCAGTGCCAACATCAACGCTCCTAGCTAATCACAATATATATTGATCTTTCTCCCTCCTTCTCTCACAGACACAATCTCTCATTGACGATAAGACGTATACGGGCATACATACCTCATCACTCTAAATGTAAGACGTACCTCAGAGAGAGTGCAAGAAAGTTCTCATCTGGCAGTTTAATAAGCAGTGACGAAAATACGTGCAGAGGCATATCACTCCTACAATAACTTAGGGAAATATCGGAATCGAAAGTAATGCTATACAAAAGTTAACACACAATCCTACATTCCGTTTAGTTCTGATAATTGGAAGTCCATCAGGCCAGGTTGAACTATCGAAGCACAACGTCGCAATAAAACAGTGAGAACACATGAAGTATGATTTTATGTGCTAGAATATAACAAGCAGTATCCGCAAAGAAGTCACGGAGCCCGTGGAAGGGGCACTTTCGAGGAGCGCCGCAGTCCGTCATGGGCCTAGCACTTCCGTTAATGCGAAACGCCTGTTGTCCAGCGATGTAAGCCTTTCTTTGCTCTCCGCGCGCAGCGGTGGAAAAGGAACAGAGCGAAGTCGGTGCACGCCGGACGGTTGGCCTCATTTTAGACTCTGGGAGCAGCGCGCACGAAAAAATAAATAACGGGGCCGCCCTCGCGGCAGTGGCAAGAAAAAGAATATGGCGACCACCGCATTGGTCTTGTGTCAGCTCTTAAGAGGAAACATAGATCGTTCCGCGAGTGTTGGGACCACATGCATCACGGGCAATGAAACTTGGGGAAGCGCGAGAGGGCGGCGATAGGAGGAGCAGCTAAAAGGGGAGACGGGGAGGAACGGGCGTCGTCGCGAGCGGAAGTGGCTTTCGGGATGAGTTATAGGGACGATCACGCCGCAAGCTCGCGCCCGAAATTGGCTCCACTTTTTTTGCGTTCCGAAACGCCGTCGAGTCAATATTGCGGCCATACGTCTCGCGCTATCGTTTCGTCACTTTCTGGCCCATTCCTAAATACCAAACACACGAATGACAGAATCACGAATGTTCTTCTCCTTCCATATCAAGGGGTGGGTTTATTATATTTCTCTTCTCAGTGCGTTATTGTACTCCTCTGTGGCAGTATGTGTATGACAGAGGCAACGAATGGATGGTTCTTGTCAAGTCCGGGCACGCTGTAAAATGCAGCAGGGGAAGCGGGGCTCAACAGTTGAAAGGTTAATTCGAACTGTCTCATCGCCACTTTACTGAAACTTGAATTTATTATTATTATTATTATTATTATTATTATTATTATTATTATTATTATTATTATTATTATTATTTGGTTTTAACCACATGCATACTTCGCAGGAAATGGCAAGCTAGGAGCAGGCTAGCCACTGCAACAGGAAGGGGCCCCACTCTTTGCTACTCATAAAAAAGGAATAGACAGAAATATACATATTGAAGATAGCAAGAACGGGAGGAAGGAGGCAGGAAAGAGCAAGATGAAAAATCTCAAATAATAAAGCGCAACACACACAGTACAGGCCACGCACAATGCGGCCGGTCACTGCAGGTCACGCTACTAAGGAATGTTAAAATATATGAAATAGCGTCTCAGGTCTTGTCATTTGAACACGGAAATAAGTTACAACCATGAACCTATGTTAGTTATTTTAGAAAAGTAAGAAGAGCGCGATGAGCCTGATGGCGTCGAGATGCACAACCTCTGGCGCACAAACATTCGTCGAATGTCGTGCACCACAGGCCGAGGACGTGATAGGCCCTCACTAGCGAAGTGCGTTGTGCAATGAAAGCGGGACACTCCAGTAGCAGGTGCTGAAGTGTCTCGCAGCAACCATAAGACGTACACGATGGACTGACCACGCGTCCTTGTCGGCATAAACGTTCGCACACGTTCACACAGCCCATTTCTAGCTTGTGTAGTTGTGCTCTAGTGCGATGAGGCAAGCCTCGACCGTGGATAGGAACGGGAACGTTCAAATTGCGACGCGCTGGTCACGCTGCTGCTTCAGTAGGTGGCGACAAATCAGCAGACGAGCGTCATCAAGCTTCCACAAAATTTCTGGGCAGACACAGTCGCTATGAGGCACAACGTCAGGCACAACGATAGCCGTACAAAATCGTTATCACCGACAGAAGGAAAGAAACAAGCGGAAGCGTTTAACACATTCTTCCATTCCGTATTTGCCCTCGGCAATGGCATTACGCATGCATACAAGCCAGAAAATGTGAAGCACAAGGAGACACTGAGCGCTCCAGTCGTAACTGAAGCAGGCGTGTTCGCACTATTATAAAATTTAGACGATAAAAAGTGCAACGGCCCTGACGGAACCCTGAACTGTTTCCTGAAACGTTATGCCGAGCCTGTAAGCAAATACTTATGCCTTATTTACAATAAATCAATCTCCGAACAATGTATCCCAGCAGGATGGAAAATTGCTAAAATAGTGCCCATCTAGAAATCGGGCAATATTTCTTGTCAGTCAAATTATAGACCTATTTCTCTCACATGTACATGCTGTAAAATCTTGGAACATATTATCTTAAAATCTGTTACAGAGTTCATTGAGGCAAACAATGTCCTCCATCCATGCCAACATGGCTTCAGGACTAGTCTGTCTACCGTTACTCAAATCGTTGAGAAATTACAAGATTTCGCCAAAGCAATTAACGACCAGAAACAAATAGATGTAATTTACCTAGACTTCTAAAAGGTCATTGATCATGTCTGCCATGCTAAACTACTTCTAAAGCTTAACCATATACTAGGAGATGGTCCAATTTTTTGTTCGATTAGCAATTACTTATCTGACAGCCGCCAGTTTGTTCAGTTAAGCTCCAACGCTTCTGAAACTGTGCAAGTACTTTCTGGTGTACCCCAGGGTTCCGTTTTTGCCCCTATCCTGTTTCTCTTGTTTATAAATGACATAACTAATCAGATTGAATCCAAGATTAAATTATTTGCAGACGACTGCGTCCTGTATAGAGAAGTACTAAACCGGCAAGACCAAATTAGTCTTAACAAGCATTTTTCTTTGATGGTACAATGGTGTGAAAACTGGCAAATGGCCATTAGCTTCGATAAAACAGTTTCAATGTTAGTAACAAAAAAGAAATCCAAGCTTACTTTTACATACGGCTGTGATAATACTATACTTAACACTGTCACTCAGTACAAGTACTTGGGCGTAATCAATCATCAGACTTAGGATGGTCGGCTCATGTAGAGCACGTAGCAAGCAAAGCGATGCGAAAGCTTATGTTCTTAAAACGGGCCCTGCGGTACTCTACGAAGGAAGCCAAGCTCTTGGCCTATGTCACAATCATACGTCCTGTCTTAGAATATGCGAACGTGGCGTGGTTTCCCTTTGCTCGAAATTAAATCTACTCTTGAGGCTGTCCAGCGAAAAGCCGCGCTGTTTATCTGTAACCGATTTCGGCACACGGACTCGCCTACTCCTATGCTATCCGAGATCGGCCTTCACACACTAAGTAGTCGTGCGATGCTGTACCGACTCAAATACTTGTATCTCATCCTGAATAATAAGGTTCATGTGGATTTTAACACCTATATTTCCTATAACACATTCAGAGAAACACGTCACAAGCATCACCTTACACTCCAAGAATATTCTTGCACTAACAACATATTTAATCTTTCGTTCTTCCCGCGAGCTGTTCGCAATTAGAATGCTTTAGCCCAGACGGTAGTCGCACAGCCGAATGTTGACAAATTTGTTGAATTTGTTGGTCCAACAGTACTGTCATCCACGACTAAGTGATGTTATCAACATTGTCTTTATCATTGTATTAGTTACCAAATATTTTTGGAAATCTGTGATGTGAAATGATGAATGATGCTATCAAGTGTATATCCCATATGCTTATCCTTCTTTTCTTCCTTTTTGTCTCTTTGCAAAACATCACATGTAATTGAAACAAGCTCTTTGTGCGTTATGTTTTTGCCGTACTTATTGCTGTTAACACAGGTTCATGAACCTCTACACTTACTTAGTACCCTTTTGTGTTCTTATGTAAATGCCTGTATAACAATGTCTACAGACCTTTCTAACCCACTCTTGTAAGAATCCCTGATGGAATTGACAGTATCACAAAATATAAAATAAAAAAATGAGTGCAAGTTCAAGCCAGCCGATCAGCCTCATTTCCGGTGATACCTTCATGTGAAGGTATCTACTAGGTAATATCCCATGAGATTTGAATTGGTGGTGGAGTCAGTAATGCTGCACACAACCGGACAATTAATCTGACTGCGTTGTAGTCTGCTTAGGGTAGCGCTAGAGTCCGTAAAATATGGCAATCTTCGATGCGGTTAATTCCTCTTGCACGTAATTCAGTGCAACATTAATCATTGATAGCTCCGCAATTGTCGACGAGGCTGGATGTGGTATATGAAATATACGTCGTACTTGAGTCGAAGGGCAGAAAAAAGCTGCACAGGCACCTTGACTGTCGCTGTCTACAGATGAATCTGTGAATATTTGAAGATAATCTGTAAATACACCAAACATGTGCGACTGAGCCAATTCTAATATTACCGAAACAGACATATAAGACGTTTTGTGTATGTCAGGGATAGTGAGGTAAATGGGAAATACGTGCTCGGTGATATCTTTTGGATGCAGAGGACCAAATGAAGCAGCATGTTCAGAAATGTCAGCGCTGTTCATAAATAATTCCGTAATTTTTCCCATGCGAGAAAACGGGCGGCGAATCAGACGATCGAGGAGCGACTGACTGTTCGATGTGCGGTGCCGACGATCAATATTATATAGAGCTATCTAGTTTGCTTGTAGCTTCAGGGTAACTGATGCGCTTCAGTGAGTAATGCAACTGGTTGCGCCTCACGAGGTAATCCAAGTATTAGTCGGAGGGCAACGGGATGATCTCGTTGCAGTTGGGCCATCAAACTAGGTGGTACGTTCAGAACTGGTAACGCATGCATCATGCCTGAGAGTACAGATGACTGGTAGACCTGGAGAGACGTTGTTTGGTCGCATCCGGCACCTCGAGCGATCAAAGCGCGAAGAGATGCGATCATCAACAGACACGACGCCAAGAGATGTGATCATCCATAATTAAGGACAAATAACGGTGTTGTTGCACCCAGCTTATAGGCATCGCGCGCGCGTTATAAGCGACGAGATCGTTGTTTAGGATGATATGCTATTTCAGTCGTCTTAACGGACGATATCTGCAGGCCAGCTTCACCCAAGTACTCAGAAGTCGCGTTCAGAGCTCTTTGCAAGCTTGCACTAAGCCGTGGACGAAGGTGCGAAGGGCTGCTTATCTACAGAGCAATATCATATGTGTAGTTATCTATGCCCACAGGAAGGTCACTGTCCCGAGGTAAGTGACCTAGAAGCGCGGCGAGTACAGTGTTAAACAGAAGCGGCGATAAAATGCTGTCCTGCTGGACACCGCGCTTTACAGTGCGTGATTCACTTGTTATTCCACCAAGACGCAATTTCATCCGGTGCTCCGATAGGAAACTGTGCACAAAGTGGAGCAGACGACCCGAAATTCCCACGGTTGCAAGAGCGAAAATAATCGCCTTATGTGCAACCACGTCAAAAGCTTGCTGCATGTCTAGCAAGGGTATGAGGATGGAGTTCTTGTTTCCCGAAGAAAATTCAGGTGCTGAGACAAGGTCCAGAATGCTGTTCAGAGCTGAACGGCGGTGACGAAAGACACTCATGAGATCAGGGAACAAAATTCAGCTTCTCCATCCAGACGCCTAGGCGAAACAACCCCATTCGCTCCAATAACTTGACGTCAAGTGAAGTGAGAGATATTAACGGGTAGGACTTGAGAGAAAGAGACAGATAAAACATCTTTATTGAAAAGTCCCTGCTGGGTTTGAAAGGGGAATGGAGAGGCTGGGAGGTTAGCCCCCTAAAACTCCACTTTCCGTCAGACGCAGGCCAGGCCATCAACCGTAGCGGCGTCTTCTGCCAGCCGGACATCCCAGAGCTGGTCTTCTGGGCCTTCGCTTAGCAGTATAGCCTTCCACTGCTCAGGGGCTTTTATTTTAGCATTGTGTTTAATGCTGTGTCTAATATTGTTTGGAGCTGATGGACATGCCCATATGATGTGATGGAGGTGTGCATGTGGTGTATTGCATGTCTTACAGTGTGATGAGTATGCTTCTGGGTGTATTCGGTGCATGAGTAGTGGCTTGTTAGTAGAAGGCTCCACGTAATTGCTTGGCGTTTGCTTAATGATTTGTCAGGAGGAGGGTACTTATAGCGAGCACTTCGGTAGTATTCGTGGATTTCTCCGTAAGTAGTCATTTGTTCGTTTCGGGAAGCTGTTATTTCTTGATTTGTTTCTGGATCTGGGGGCCGTAGTTCTGTTTAGGTCTCTTCGGGGATTCGTTGTCCAGAGAGAGATGGGCGACGCACGTGACTCTCCCGGTTGATACTTGGTCGAGTAGTGTTGTGCGCAGCGTTGTTCCCAGCTACCCGTGCATGGTCTGGCGTCCAGATGAGTCGAACTGTTCTTCTGCGGGTAAGATGTGTTCCAATGAGAATTTGGTATGCTCAAGGTGATATAAGTCCCTTGGTGTAATTAAGTACGGCTGCTTTGGAGTCGGTAATGATGCATGATGCAGTGCTCGATACGTATGCTAAAGCTATTGCAGCCTCTTCCCCTTTTTCTGGGTGTTTGGTACGTATGGAGCTAGTCGTTACGATATCCATTTCTGTACCCGTAACAAATGCTAGAGTCATGGGTGGTTGTGACGGATACTTTCAGCATCAACATAAGCCACATGTTCAGCGTCTTTGAGCACTTTGTTGAGCCTTTGAGCTCTTGCTCTCCGTAGCTCTGCGTTATGGTTTGGGTGCATGTCCTTTTGGATGGGGGTAATATGAAGGTGTTCCTGATGTCCAGTGAAATATCTTTTTTCTTTAATTCGCGTGTGGTATTGTATTGCCAGCTTGTTTAGTATTGTCCGTCCAATCTTCGGGTGCGTTACGCGTTCATAGTGTGATGTTCTCCGTGCTTCTATAACGTCGTCCAGTTTATTGTGTAATCCTAGGGCTAATAACTTTTCGTTTGCTGCGCTTGGAGGAAGGTGTAATGCTTGTTTTATTCCTTTCCTTATATTTATGCCAATCGTCTGTTTCTCGGTATGCGTGAAATTTAAGAATGGTACACTATGCACTCTACGGGAGATGATAAAGGCTTGTACCAGTCAAATGATATTGTTCTCTTTCATGGTGGCGTGTCTGATAGCAATTCTCGATATAAGCCGGCCCACCTGTGCCGTGTATGTCTTTAAGCGTTGGATTGTTGTGGTGTTTTTTTTTTTTGTTGGACACATTATAGGTACAATCCCAGTACAGATATGCATGAGACATGGTGTACGGGTATACCTTTGATTTCCAAGGCAATTCTTTGTTGGTTAGAGGCTTGTGATGATCTTTGGTATTTTGGTTTGATCAGTAGGAGCTCAAATTTCTCCGGGGAACATGAGAGTCCTACCGGCTCTACGTATGTTGTGACTGTATTAATTACTTCCTGTAGGGTCGCCTGGATTTCGCAATCGCTGCCACCTATCACCCATAACGTTTTATCATCCGCATACAAACTGTGATGTAGCCGCGGAATGTTCTCGAGTCTTCTCGGGAGATCAATGAGTGCGATGTTGAATAACATGGGTGATAGCACCGATCCTTGAGGTGTGCCTTTGTCACCCGTGTTCACAGTGTTGGACTTAAGTCCTTCGATATTCAGGGTAGCAGTTTTGCCGGTAAAGAAATGCGCAATATATCGGCATGTCTTAAGCCATACGTTTAAGTTAGAAAGTTCTTCAAATATTGCATTATGGCTTACATTGCCAAATGCTTCCTTTGGATCCATTCCGAGTATAGCTCTTGTATTCAGCTTAGGAGCTTGATGCAGATCTATGACTTAATGGTAGAGTTGCAGCATGATGTCTTGCGTTGAGAGTTTTGCCCTAAATCCTATCATAGTATGTGGGAGTTGCTCATTATTTTCAATGTGTGTAGTAAATCTCGTGAGCATGATGTGTTCCATTGTTTTCCTGAGACATGATGTCAAAGAAATCGGGCGAAGATGATCCAAGTTGAGTGGTTTCCCCGGCTTTGGAATAAATATACCTCTTGCATGCTTCCAAGTTTGTGATAGCTGTACAGATTTCCATATTTCGTTCATGTCGCTCGGTAAGGTTTTAAGCGGTCCTCGTCTGCATTTCCAAGAGTTCTATTTGTGATGCGGTCTTCCCCAAGGGCAGAATTGGTGTTAGGTACTTGTACCACCTTTTGTAGTTCTGCCATAGTTATATCAGAGACGAAAAGTCCTGCAAATACATCCGCTAGAATTTTTGTGAAGGGCCAGTCGCCATACACAACACAGCCGTAGGATTCTTGCAGATTTTTCGGGAGTGTGGAGAGCCTTCAGCATGTGCCATACACTTCCAAAACGACTTCGCTGCATACTGGAACTACATATGGCTGCCCAGCTATTGCGACGAAGCTGTCTTGTATGCTGCCGTATGGCTGCACCAATGTGGTTATACAGAGTCCCATCGGTGTGTCGCTTAGAACGCTGTAAGCGCAGCGTCGACATGCGCGGAGCCCAAAAAGCTCCTTATAGGGGTTTTGTTTGCCGATACTCCAACCTTGTTGTACTGAAGCTGGTCGTAAATACTTATTCATCAGTTTGACCAGACTGTATTGAGATGGTGCCGCTGAGACGAGCTGACGAAACTTGTCCTAGTTTTTCCCTGTATAGACGGCAGTCCGGCAGCCCGCAGTATGTGTTGGTGCTAACCAAATAGGTAGGTGATCTGAGCCCCACGGGTCAGCATGATACCATCAATGCGAGCCGGGATTGCTAGTAGGTCGTTGCCTATGTGGCAATACAAGGAGACATAGTAACTACTCAGCAAACGAAAATGAATCCCATAAGCGGATATAGATTGCAAGTTTTAAAGATCGAAATATGCTTCGTACGTTCAATGCAAAGCAGTGCAATATAGTATAGCCGTATGTTAGCCACACACTGATGCCGTATCTCGCATTCACTAAGATAAACAATGCGATACGCACACACATACAAAAAAAAGAAAGGCCAGTGAAGTCTCGTAGGTTGGCGCCTTCCAGAAGGAACATGTTGAAACAGAGGTTCAGGCTGCATAACTGTACTTCATTTCTGCTGTCTATTTATTTGTGACCATCAGTGCTCCCTATATGAGGAGAGCCCACGTAAGCGACATATGCAACTCAATGTGCTTGAAAAAATAATATTGACCGCCGCGTTGTACGCAACACAATCAAAGAAACACGACTGATAGATGATGCTGGCACAACTCTTGCCTTGCGCAATAAAAGGGTTGACGTAAAACATTTCGCCTGTGTTAGCGCACTGCCATTCATGCCATGACGCAAGTACGCTGAGTGCAAGCAAATGGCTGTGTGGACTACCAAACGCTCTCTCTTTTCTAGACTTCTGATGTACTTACTGTTTCGCCACCCTGAAAGAAACACGACGACGTACTCTACTAGCGAATCTTTTCTCTTGCGTAAGAGCACACCAAAATGCAGGGCACTGTGTTTGGGATCACGGGGACAATATTTCGAAATGGTGCGTAGCAGTGCATACATATTTCTGGTTCCTAAACTAAATTTATTCTCCTGTCGCAGTTTGCGAGACACGCGATCCCTTCGTAGTCATTCACTTAGCCTAAGTGAGCCGATGCTCCTTTCTATAATTAAGGGTATTATATACATAGCCATTTTTGTCAGCTCCTGCGCATAGTAGCCTTTCGCGTCCTGGCGTTGCAAAGATTGATGGATGCACGTTAGCCTTCTTCAATAGCAGTTCAGTTGATCTTCGAAAGCCGCTCAGGTTTACTTAGTCTCAGCACCTGGCCATGCGATATCAGTACAACTGCAGCTTATCTCTTCGGATAAAGAGCGTAGTGTGGGGAGACGGATTTCGCGTAGGAACGCGTGAAATACCTGGTCGATCTTTAGGTCCTATAAACACATACAAGGTGGGGTTTGGGCGTGGAAGATTCCTGAAGGCCCGTTTTCACGGTGGATTTTTGCGAAATATTGAGCTGGTTCACGTGACCAATGCAAACTGGTTCAGCTCCTTTATCCTGCTCTTTCATTTTCGCAAACTGGCATGATAACTACATTGCGGCTCTGCATGCGGTAACATTTTATGCAAGGAGGTTTTACACAGTCAGCACAGATGGTTCACGAAATTGTAGTCAGAATCTTTCTTGCCGTGTGTGACTAATGATATGTCGCGCCCTGGTACACAAAATTACTACGTGGTGAACGTAGAAAAATGGAACGTTCATTCTTCGCTCCGCGAAGCTATATATAGGAGGTCCATCACGTACACGTCACGTGCCTAGAGTCCCGGATGATGTCCCGGGTTGCCAGCTGAAAACACATCATCATCTCCCTCCTACAGATTGGGGCGCACAGGAGCTCTGCGTTGAGTTGACCTTCGGAGTGACGTCTTTGCCTTTGGAGCTTTGACCACTGGCCTAGCATTGCTGTCAGACTCTGGCGGCTCATGTCTTTTCGCAACCCCACCAGATGGTCTCGGCACAGCGCTGTCTATCGGCTCTTATTCTTGTTCCGTTGGATGATTACTTGCCGTTCCTTCTGGAGCTTTTCGTCGTCGTACTTGGTCCCAATGTCTTCATTAAATCTCCTGCTGTGTATCCACTGTGACCATTCTTGCACCCTGTTGTTCCCTCACTGTCGCAAGTATTCATTTCGATCTTGTTCAGCTTCGTGTCCATGCACGTCGACCCTGTTCCCAATTTGTGGACTCGTGTCCTGTTGTTATGTGTCCGTTGCTTGCGTGTTTGGTGTGATACAGCCGATCGTTTTCCTTATTTGGTACCAAAGTAACAACTGTGCAGGAGAATTTCCTTCTTTTCCTGGGGTTCGGTGGTAAGTGCACCAGAAATTGGCAAACCGTGTCTGTAGTTTTACCTGTGCTGTCTTTTTGAGTCCTTCCTTGACTGTGCGAACAGCGTTTTCCGCCATGCCATTGAACTGTGGATGATATGGAGCCGTGGGGAGATGATGTACGTGATTCTGATTGACACATTCCGGGAGCATGTGCTAGTAAACTGTGGCCCATTGTCGGTCACTATGGTTTTGGGAAGGCCTAACCTAGCAAAGATTACTCTTAGAGCGTCCACAGTGGTTTCTCACATGGCTGTCTTCATAGGAAGCACATCGATCAATTTAGTCGCTGCATCTACTACGACTAATATCATGTGCCCATCCAATGGTCCGGCAAAATCTACATGCAGGCAGCTCCACCTTTCATTTGTAACTGGCCATGGTACGGGCGTATGTAGTAGAGGCATTGATGATGCTTCCATACAGACTGAACATTGTTAGGAATGACCGTACGGGGTGGCAACGTGCCAGCTCTCAGCCCGCTGCACGTGTTCCAAGCCCACCAGACGAGGCGCCCTTCCGAGAACTGCGGATGACCGGCAGCCACGTGGCGCGCGGTCAGCTCAGGAATGTGGTACTCCGCCGCGCCACCCGAGACGGAGCACAGTTCTACGAAGCCCTCGGTCGTCGACTCCGGAGCCTTTGTGTGTGTGGGCTCGAACTTGTGTGCATTAGTGTGTGTGGGCCGTACTGCGGGGCGGCGGCAAGTTTACAATAATTGGACGAACATTCCCGACCACTCGTGCTCCATCCACGCCGAACGATGACGTCGAACTATGACGTCAAGCGGAGAGCTTATAAGCAGCGTTTGCCGGCTGCTAGAGCGTGCTCGTGTCGTGCTCGTCGTTGGGAGCTGAGTGCTCGTTGTTATGCTCAAAATGTAGTAGTGAGCTGTGTGCTCGAATGCTGTTTGCTGAATGTTAATCTTGCGGGCTCTATATGGGAGTCGCGCTAGACTGCCGATGTATGTCTTGTCTTAAAATATGTTAATATGTAAATAAATCCTGTTCACCGCATTCATCGCTACGACCTTCGACTCCTTCAAATGGTGGCAGCGGCGAGGTAGTCCGACGACCCCTACATCTGCTTGACAGCCGTAGGATCGTCCGACGAATCTAATAACATGTGCGTAGCAGGCGTTCAATTTCTACGTCCACATTCGGGAACCAAGACAGAGACCTGGCTGTCTTCTTCATAGCAGCCATCCCTGAGTGACTCTCATGTAATATATTTAAGACGGGTCTGATGGCAGCTGCGGGTATGACAATACGGTGTCCCCAGAAAAACAATTCCTGCGGAAGCGTTGGTTCCAGTCTTTTATTGAAGTAGGGTCGGTGTCGCTCTTGATACTCCGCTAAGACGTTGGGCCGACATTTAACAATCCACTGTCTGACTTCTTGCAAGGTAGCTGTATTAGTTCCCGCGCTGGTATGGCGTTGTTTGCTAAGAAGTCAGTGTACAGCACATACTCTGGTGTTTCATCAATGCGCAAGTGGCGTCTTCGCTGGTCGGAAGTGGCAGTCGACTCAGTGCATCAGCATTGGTGCTGTCCGCAACCTTTCAGTACTTTAAGGTATACTGATAATTGTCCAGCAGGAGGGCCTATCTTTTTATCCTGGCGGCCGCCACGGAGGAATGGCTTTGTTCGGATCGAAGAGACCCGTGACCGGTTAATGATCAATCAAGGCAAATTTGTTTCCGAAGAAAAAGTCTTTAAATCAGGTCACACTTAAAACAAGTGCCAAAGCGTCCTTCTCCAGTTGCGAGTAGTTTCGTTCTGCTTGATTAAGTGTTCTGGAAAGGAATCCTATGGGGCAGTCGATTACATTTATCCGATGGGAGAGAAAGGCACCCACTTCTACTGCCGATGCATCGTGTTCCAACCGCAATAACTTTTTCGGGTCGAAGTGGGCTAAAAACATTGAAGTCTGGATTGCTTCTTTTACGTGCTTGGAGGCTGTGTCTTGTTTGTTCTGCCACTCCCATGTGGCTCCCTTCTTTTGAAGGTCGTAGACTGGAGCCAGGTGTGTCCACAAATTAGACAAAAACTTGGCATATAATTAATCCCAGAAATGCCTTGAGTTTGGTCACCGAGGTAGGCATAGGTGCTCTTATGACAGCTGCTATGTTGTGATGCTTGGGTTTGAGGTCAAAAGCATCCACGCGGTGACTCACAAAGGTGACTTCCCTTTGGTGAAATTTGAATTTGTTGCGGTTCAACCTAAATCCATTCTCTCCTAAACGTTGAGGCACTTGTCCCAATAGTATGATGTCTTCTCCGCTACGATGATGGCATCGAGGTAAACTTGGACATGTGGAAGATCTCTGAACAGCAAATCCATTCGTCTTTGAAAGATGGCTGGCGCTGAACTTACTACAAAGTGAAGCCTGCTGAAGCAGAATAGACCACTGTTAATTCTTGAGCCTTGTCATCCAACGGCAGTTTATTGTACGCTTGTGTCGAGCCAATGGTGGTGAATACTTTACCACCGTTTAGTCGTGCGAAAATGCCTTCTACCCATGGCAGGGGATATTGTTTACTAACTGTAGCTGCGTTCATAGTCAGACGGAATCGTCACAAACTCGGTTGGATCCATCAAGTTTCGCGACAGCTACGACAGGTGTCGCCTATTTTGCCGTTGTTACAGGGGATAACACAGTCCCCTACCATCCAATCCATAGCCTCTGAAACCTTATCTACGACGGCATAAGGTAGGTAACGAGCTTTACAAAAACAAGTTGCTGCCAATTCCTTGAGTTGGAATTTCACTGGCGGACTAGTGAATCTTCCAAGTCCCGTGGCAAATACATCCGTAAAGTCGTTAAGTAAAGTTTGTAGTGTTTTATTCGCTTGGTCAGGTTGTGCTTGAATCATCGATACAAGGGTGGGTTTCAAAATTGCTACCTCACATTGGTTGAAAGCCTTTGTAATGTCTCTTCCACCGAGCGCCGGCTCGGGGGTGTCTACGATCACTAAAGCTCCGGTTGCCATCTGTCCATCACACGACGCAGTCATGCGTACTTGAACTGCCACGGGAAGTTCTCCCATAAAGCAGGAAAGTTGAATAGTCGTAGTGGTTACGGTGGGCATTTGTGCCGGTGCTGCCGAAACACATCTGCAGAGACGACGCTAACTGCCGATCCAGTATCCACCAGCATGCAAAGTGGTACACAATTCCAGTTAATTTACTTTAAAAAAAGGTTTCACAGCGTGTCTGTTACTGTCTTGATGTGCCACGAGGGTATAAGGGGATTCCTGATCGGGCGACCGGCGCTCGGCATCCGCCAACACGGTGTAGCTATACTGCGAGGCTTACCTCGCGTTCCAGAACGGCGCACCCGGGCGAGACATCCGCGCCGACCACACTTCCACACTTCCGACATACGGTTTGTTGATGATAACATGCATCTTGTTCATTTGTATCGCTTTCGCATTTCTGGCACCGTCGGGCACGCTGCGGAGGTCGTCGTTCCCGAGGAGGCATTCTCGTATGGTGAACCACCCCCTGTACCGAGGTCTGCATGTTTCTGGCGTTCTCGCTTGCATTCTGCGCTGAAATGGCGAAGCCTTCCGCTTCCGACAAAGTCAGGTTACGTCTTGTGAGTAAATGACGGCAAACGTCTTCACCTGCCACCCCGCAGACGATTCGATCTTGTAGCATGCGCTGCAGAGAGATCCCAAAGTTGCACCACTCGGTGTGCCGCCAAATCTCTGTGAAGTCTTGCACTTTCTCGCCGGGTTGTTGTGCTCGCATAAAAAAATGCGTAACTTTCGACGATCTCCATAATTTCCGGCGCATAGTAGTCTTGTAAGTACGCGATGGCTTCTTGATATGACTTGCTTTTGATATGACTTGCCACTGACTTGCCTTGGGTGACATCGTTCTCGGATGACGCTTATAGCCGAGTCTGGTAATGAAGATATCAAGATGGCGCGTCGTTTTGCTCCGTCTGTTATCTTTGGCGCTCCCAGGTAAGCCTCGAGTCGGATCTTGAAGGTTTCCCATGTGCCTTAGTTGCGTTCGAAACGGATGGTTTTCCGAGGCTCATTCCTCCCTGTGCTGTGAACCCGATCGGTTCGTCTTCTTCCTCGTCACCACTGATATGTCGCGCCCTGGTACACAATATGACTACGTGGTGAATGTAGAAAAAATGAAATGTTTATTGTTCGTTCCACGAGGCTATACATAGGAGGTCCATGACGTACACGTCACGTGCCTAGAGTCCCGGATGATGTCCTGGGTTGCCAGTTGAACACACATAAACGAATGTAAACAGCTAGCTGATATCGCGTCAACGCGCAGTGGTGGAGCACTCATTGCCAGATCGAATGATTCTGATCTATGACGCTATGCTGAGTTTCGATTTCATGTGTACGCACGCATCATCACGAAGCGGTAAACTACGCGGGACCAAACACCCAGGCTCACAAAGCAGCACTCCCTAAACGGCTATCCCACCCTACATAGCAGTGCACATGTGCATTCGGCCCCTTCTGTGTGAAGTGCTCATAATGGCGCTGGGGTTATACACGCATACAGTAAGCACAAAATTACTTCTAATAAACTTAAAGAGAACAATTACATTACATTTCCACACGCCTGCATTCAGTTCGTTAATGGAGGCGAGTGTGAAATTTAGTTGGCGGCAGCTATCGTATGAAAGATCAAGAAAGCGCAAGGCATTTGAAATTTTCCCAATTTATGTGTCTACTTGAAATTAAGACCTAATAGCATCAGGGACACGAAGTTAACAGACTTGACAAAGCAGTCCGTACTGAACAAACCCATTATTTTACCTCCTGAGAAAGAAAGGGAAACGTTGATCAAAAACCCAGGGCAATTCCGCGCTAACACATTTCCGGGATTGATTGCAATAACCCCTAGAATGCTTTGAGAAACTTAATTCATAAAAAGATAGGTATATAATTAAAGGATCCTGCCAATTCATTTCACTTCGAAACCAACGTGTGGTAGAAAAATTATCTTTGACGTCGTGAACCCGGAATTATGATCCGGATCTTTATTATGCAAAGGAGGATAACAAACGAAATTAAACATATGTATATTACAGAGGTATGTCGTACGGAACAAATCCCTGAATGGCACTGCCTGCCTAAATGATGGACAGCATTATGAATATAATGCCACTCGATTGCTTTGCTTAGTGGCTATGATACTGGGCTGCTAAGCACGAGGTCACGGGATCAAGTCCCGGCCACGGCGGCCTCATTTCTCTGGGAACGAAATGCGGAAGCACCCGTGTACTTAGATTTAGGTGGTCGTTAAAGAACCCCACGTGGCCCAAATTTCCGGACTTCCCCACAACGGCTGGCATCACAATCAGATCGTGGTTTTGGCACGTAAGACCCCATAATGAGACAAAAAACACATTTTAATAAATGTGCCTATAGAGAGCAAATTTATGTAAAAATATACTATTTTACGACCATATGATAGGGAATTGACACTAGTTAGCACAGCAATGCATACATAACCGGGGATGTTTTTTTTCTGCCAAGACAGACAGAAAGAAGAAAAAATGAAAATATAGGGAGGTCAACCATACACGCATCCGCGGTTTGCTACCCTACATCGTTGCAGCAGGTTAACGAGAAGAAATGAGGAAGACGAAGAATTTACGGCAAGCAACACTGCATCTACAATCGTAAGGGGCTGAAGACGAAGAAGCGCAGGGATGCCCCGTTTTTATCATCTAGCCCAAAACTCCGGGAAGTCTAATTCTCCCCTCCGAAGACACGCACGAAGAAAAGTTTCACCATGCGGTAAACAAAACAGATACAGAGACAAGCAATGGGAACGAGAACTATGCCGCATACTACAGGGAGCATTTTACGCTGAGTGCCAGCCCCATCGCAGTCGGTGCTAGCGGGTCGCTGGTTTCCCCGCTTGTGTCCGAAGTCATTAGGAAGTACACGCTTGCCACGCGCCTGTAATCACGCGCTGTGTGTTCCCTGCACATATCCCGAGATCCCCTCGGCGAACAGTTTGCATAACCTCATTATTAGAGTGCGTATCCCGCGCTTCCTCCAGCCAGCGACCTCTCTCCGCTTTCACGCCATCTTCGCACGCACGGGGTTTCCGCGAGGCATCAGATTCGCGGCGGGGGCTCTCTCCCCCCATTCACGGTCCGCGGCAGCTCGGCATGCAATGAAAGGCTTTGCGACGAAAAAAAAAAAAAGCTTCAAAAGAAACATTTTTTGTTACAGCAAGAACCTCCCTGTTGGCACCTCGGCTAGAAGAAGCTCTCTGGGGCTGCGCCTTCGCGTCTCCTCTTCCAAGTTCACTCTCTCTCTCTCCAGTGCGCCTCCTCTGGAATCGACGACCACAGCGCCGACCTCTTCCATTCTCCATTTCAGCGCTCGTACCGCGCAACGCTTTCGCAGGGCTACGCTCTTTCCTTGAGCGGTCGCTCGTTCAGCCGATTTGCTAGGCAGAGAGTGAGACATTAACACGAAGGAAGGCATGAGACGAAATTTTGAATGAATCTTTTCGCATTACGTGGTTTTCTTTTAATTGCTGCGGATTGCCAAGTTCTTTCCATGGATTAGCAATAGGGGTGTCAAAATGGAAAGAAGGGTATGAGAGTGTAGTGTGGGAAGCCGGCCACCTGCGAGAGGCAGCGAGGGGATGGCGAGCTGAAAATAGCGTGTGTGCGTATATATATATATATATATATATATATATATATATATATGTGTGTGTGTGTGTGTGTGTGTGTGTTGAAAGAAGTGCAGGCGCACGTAAAAATGCACAAACGAAAATCTATTTTATGTTTATTTTCGCTTCCTTACGTGTGCCTGCCCTTCGTTTTATTTACTTAACACTGGGTCCGAAAAACTACTTCCTATATACAGCGAAAACCGAACTAACGAAACCCGATTTTACGAAGTTCCCGATCTAAGGAAGACATTTACATTCCCCGGCCGGTACCCATCAGGCTCAATACTGTCATAAACCCGAATTAAGGAAACTAGCTTCCTTTAAACCCAATTTAACGAAACTTTTCCAGAAATAAATTAGTAAAGAAAGCTGTGATTTTTTTCATTCTAATTTTGCCGCAGACGAGTTTTTCTTCGAGCGTGCGCTCCAGCGCTATCGCGTTAAAACATCTAGGCACCCTAGTCACGGCCCTAGCTTTATTTTGACGAAGCTACACGCCGCGCCCATGCATTGAACAACGAACTCAGCAGTCGGTAGTGCTCTTACGTACCAGATGGTGCTAGGGGCGGCAGTGATTGGGCCACCCTGGCGAACGTTGCACACGCGCAAGCATGGGTTAGCGACAAATACATCTCCCATCTTCCCATCCGGATCTTTCCATCCGGTTATCCTCCCTGCCCTTCCCCTTTCTTCTGTCTCTCTCATGTGCCATAGGAAATGGTCCCCTGGTTGTGTGCCCATTCTTGTCCGATGCTGAAAAATTGGTAAGTGCCGCTGTGACACAAGCTAAAATGTGTTTAGATAGGTGTCGCACTTGTATGTGCCCTCACACACCTCTCATAAAGACTCTTCCTTCGACGAGCACCATACATTGCCTTGCCGTGATACAGAGAGCCGATAGCTACATGTGACCACACCGTGCGCGTCTCATGCCCTACCGCTGGTGCTTCGCTGTCTCAGACAAGCTTCGCGTCATTTACATTCCAACATTAGTTGGATCTGCGTGTTTTTTTTTTTTATCAAATACGTTGTCCGCCGGGCTTCAAGTGTAGTTTATGCACCTTTAGCTCAGGCTTGCCCGCATCACTGCGATGCACCTAAACCAAGCTTCAACTTTGACTTCACATTGACCGACCCGTTCCATAAGGCACACGCAAAGGTGGTCAGGAAATCGCGGCACTTTGGACCAAGCGAAAAAAAAAGAAACAATAAAGAAACAAAAAAATAGAAAAGAAAAGAAGAAAAAAGAGAGAGAGAGAGAACCTACGCATATGTTCCTGTTGTCTCGTCACGAGCAAGTTTGCTGCTGAAGTCCCTGCACACCGAAGAAACCAGTTATTGTAAATGCAGAAATCGCGGCTGTCATCGCCCAAATTCTGACAACAGCTGATCGCTCGTATCCGTGCTGTTAAAACTCAAAAAAGTCATGCATTTTTGCGTTTCTTTCCGCCAATGTGCCTCTTAAATATACGCAGCCATCCGCTTAAATAACTACCCCTTTCATCTTGACAGGGCAGTTGTGTGCTACTTGGCTGCTTACAGACGGTGTGGAGACTTTAAAAACAAATCTGGATAAGAGTAGCGCAGGGCCCTTGTTTTATCTAAGCTTCTGCGCTGAAATGATTGAAGGAGTGTGTAGAGATATACCGAAACGCGCGTTACAACGATACGAATGTTATCGCATGCAGGTTTCCTTTCATTTTACCAACTTATTTTTGCCAAGGTTCTACAGAATCTCGCTCCGGTGCGGTTATTTCCGGTTCTCCCGATTTCGTTGTCGGTTCCTCAAACCCTCCACATGTGGCCGCACGCAGCGCATGCGAAACGACGATGCACTGACAGCCACACAAAATATGGGACGTTATTTTATTTACTGTCTCGATTATCAGTCTGCGCTACACGCTCTGTTTAGTGTTTACTCATCAATAACCATGGCGCCCACTCATGACTCAACAGAAAAAGCCAACCGCTGGCGCAAATGCCAATGTTGTCTCCGAGGGAGGCGACATGTCACATTCATGGGGTGCCCGGACACTTCGTGGTTAGGATTAGTTAAGGCGTAGGATTTCCAGGCAGCAATGCAGAGGAGCTTACGCCGGTTACAATGTGCGGTTCCTACTGGTGTAATCCTGTTCGTGAAGCTCGTAGGCTTTTCATTTTTCTCAGTTTATTCTATTTGGTCACTCTCCATCATTTTTCGTTTCCTTCGCCCTCTTAAGGCGGCCCAATGCAGCCAGCTAGCCTTTACTGTCGTTGACCGCTCTGCGTTTTTGTGTTTCTCCTCTCCTTTCTAGATTCCTGAGCGTTGGTGGGACTGTGAGTGGCTAAAAACCCGGACTTTAATGGATAAACCGATTTTATAAGAGTGTTTAATTTGTGTCTGGATTGTGGCTGGTGCCAGCAAGCTCGCCTATTTCACAGCATTCCTGCGTCCTTTCCTTGTATTTAAGATTCCTGGCTGTGGGGTCAAACTGCTGAACCTTTACATATTTTTGCTTCTTCTTCGAACTATGAACCTGGCAGCTCAATAAGAGTTGAATGCACCAAGTGCTTGTTTGCAGGCACTTGCATCGGCCTGTCCTTTGGAGAGAACGAGAGAGAAAGTATAATTCCACTTCTGCAGTTCCCTGCACTGCAGAAGTAGAGAGTAGTGATGAGAGAAGAGAAATAAAAAGAAGGAAAGAACGCGAGAATGAACCATATAAGACTATCTGTGTGGACAATGTTGTCCCGTTATAGTGATGCGCCTCCACCGCATGCCAGCAGGCAGCGCCACCATATCTCGCGTTGGATTGACAGTGTAGAACAAAACTTCCCCGAGCGTTAGTTAGATATTTATTTATTTTTAAAACTATACAGCTATACCGGCAGACGGAGCTGTCAGCCGTTGGAATCTGACCGCCGGGTCAAATGCACCGGATATTTATACATGACTCATTGTACATTGCATGGTAAATGCTGGTGTAAACGTATGTTTCAGAATGACGCCACTATTCACATCGTGCGTGTAGTCTGCGAAGATCAGACTCTATTGCTATAGAACGGCAATATTTTCGAAATATCGTATACATGTAGGCTCGTCGTTTGCCGAGCGATAAAGTTACCGCAGTTGTTAGGCCGGTTAAACGGTGAAAGCGGGGCACCGGAAAAAGAGAAACAGTGTACTTGTACCACTGTCATGCAGCCTGAATATGATACAGAGAGACATGCAGCGTCTTTTGGTTCCTTCCGCAAGACTACAGTGTAAACAGTAGAAGTATAACTTATTTATGGACAAAAAAAGATACCGACCCTGGAGCTTGTGCGCTCTAACCTGTTACTCTGCAATGGACTACCGAGTGCTCTCAAGACGTGTGTTCTCATTTTTCTTTCTCTTTCCTCTTACTTACTTCACATGCTTTGTTCCACACTCACGAGAAACAGATGCGGGAAAGGCTGTTTGCTAGAAACGAATAAATAGCTTGTCAACTGTCAGCTTGCGTCCTGTTCTGCACCGTTTACCATGTTGTCTTGGTCGCATATTTCGTGTCCTGCCAAGGACAGCCCTATGCTGTTGTGCTGAGAGGCGGAGAATGTAGACGCCTCTCCTCTAACACGACTAATGCATTTATCAAACCCGGGCGCGCACAACATCCCGACCACTGCGCCTTGGCAGCGCGGCGCTCATTGCTGAGCAATCGTGACAAGGTTTGTCCTCCGCTTAAAGAATTCATGCAGCCATGACTTCGCCGCACGCCCTTAAAAAAAACAAGAGAGAGAGAGAGAGAGAAGAAAAACATACTAACGCGCACTCGTAGCATACCAACAATGCCCAGCACTTGAGTGGTCCGCCTGTATTGCTCTACACGTTTTAGGTTTTTAATAATCTGTACAATCGGCATTGAATGGTTACAAAGAATTGGTCACAAGAAAGGTAAGGAATGCTTCAAAAAAAAGCTGCAGTTGTCGCGAATAATCTTAAAAATAAATAAATCAGTAACTGTTCCGAGATGCGCTGCTGTCTCATTCCCACCCCGCAGACTTCTCTCAGTGAAATAATATATAGACGGCACATAAGCGACACAGCAACTGCTTAACTGTCTACTCATTCGAGCCAGCAATGAGAAAAATGATGTGTTTTTCTTCTTCTTCTTTTTAACCGTTCCCGCGCGTCTTTCCAAAATCTGGAAAAACAGATGCGGGAAAAATAGCTTGCCGAGGAAAAATTGCGCGTTTGCTGCCAGCTTGCGACGTCTTGTGCTTCGCTTAACACGTTGTTTTGTTCGCATGTTTAGCAGTGCCTTTCGAAATGATGATGCGCTGAAAGAGGTACCTATTTGTTTTACCTCGGTCAAGAGCGCACCAAAGGTGGCTTTCGGGCAGAACAATTGGTTATCACGTTGCCAAAATCATTGCCAAATCAAGCAACGCTTGTTCCGCCTGCAGTGAACGGCACCCCCGTATTCCTCTGTTTCGAGAGGCGATCTCAATTTAAAGAGTTGCAGCATAAGCTGAGAAAAAAAAATGCTTGAAAAATTAGGTCATCTACCACTATTGCTGAGCTAATTAGGCAGGGCACAAAATACTGACGGTTTGTACTCGCGGCTACTAGCAGCACAGAGCTTATTTGGTCAGTACAGAAGTCATCGGCAGTTTCTTTTTTTTTTTAACGAGCTTCCAGATACTATGGGAAAATTCTATACTTGTCTTAGTTAATGTAAAAGAGTATGTGCCAGCATACTCGTGAATTAGCATTTCTTTTTGCCATTTCCTTTCAGTAACATCTACTGATTAAAAACGCGTAAATCAAATGCGTCTTTGCCACGCTATCTATCGAACGCGTGCTTCAGCGACGAATGCCTCATGAGCCGTAATTATTAAACAAACAGGGCATTCGAGGCACAGTAATACTTATTGAAAGACAAAACTCGAAAAATAATGATGAACGAAAGAAAATTCGCGGTTGGTATCATTAGTAAAGTTATTCACTAAGATTCGCTAATTAACTTTCTGGATATCAATGTTACACTATCAATCCTAATTAATATTATGTAGCTAATTGCGGCCTCATGAAAAATAACCTTTAAAATCGGATCAAAAGCACTTATTTAAAGCACACTGACACGAACAATCCCAACTTAATTTCATCGCAAAACCAAAATTAGGCGAATAAGAAGTGCGCTTTGCCGCGCCTTAGGATTACGCCACAGGGCCAAAGGCACGCTACGAAACAAAAGCAACGAAATCTTGCGGTGACTAGATGCTATTGAGAGAAAAAAACATGCTACGTATGCTGAAAAGTGAGTAGGGACATTTCATGTGAGCGTCCTACAAGTAAGGGTTATGATCTGTTTCAAAAGGCAATTTATTTTGGGCTCGCTATGAGCTACAAACATGCCATTGGGATTGACGGAGCTTCAGGTAATTAGAAAGGCAATGAGCGGATCTTTGTTGACAAGCCTCTGGATTATCCGACAGGGAAATTTCGTTTGTTCACCCTTGTTGCGAATCGCAACTAGGGTGAACAAAAATTATTACTTTGTTTTCAGCAAAATAGCAAAAATAATTAGCAAAAATAATTACTTTGTTCTCATTCCTCTATATTTAATAATTAGAGATAGCCCCGCTGAAACTCACGTGGTTGCGCGCTGGCTAATTCGTTAAAAATTCAGGAAATACCTAGCGAATTGTAAACTACATTTCATGGGTGTAAAAATTTAGTGTTATGTCTCGCAAGTGCGAAGCTACCGTAAGTACTAGATGAGAGACCCCTGTCGGAGAGTAAATTTATATTCCAAAATTCATGACCTATATTAAATTTGACAAAAGATAGCACGCAAAAATAAAATCAATATTTCGAATTGAAGCCCCCGTTCTGAAGAAATAACCCAACTTTAGCCCCCGGAGCTGCCATCAGAGTAAGGAACACTGAGCATCCGGAGAGTTTATTTTTATGAATATCGCCGCAATTATATCTCTGGAACGATGACAGACCGCCGCAGTGAACTTAATTCAGAAATGCAGAGCAGAAAAGCTTGTGGGAAGAGCGTAAATTTCCCTCGAGAAACACAGCCTGCGTGAAGAGTCGCCGCAGCGCACAACTTCATCCCACCATTCGTCTTCAGCCGGCAAGATGAAAGCGACAAGTTAGTGGCCCATACAGGGCGAGGGAGCCAATTAGCATTCGAAAAAGCGCCGGCAGACCGCGCAGGGCTCTCGTACGTTCCCTCGAGAGGCCCGTTTCTCACAGGGGAACGTCTCCGGCGCGCGCTATCCCCTTTAAGCCGGGAACAGCGAAATGGTTTTACATATTAGCGCGTGACATGCGACCCCTCAGGGCGAGGCGCTGTCACTCGACGGGATGGGTCACGGCCAAGGAGATCGCGCTAGCGGCGTGTGCGTCTTTTGCCCGCTACACCGGCCCATCAAGAGAGGGACAGTAACGGGATAGCGAAGAGGTGGAAGAGAGAGGGCGGAGAGAGAAAGAACAGCGGACGCCTCCACCTCGTGTTCGCGAGACGAGAGAACGGGACGGGAAAGACAGGTCGACCGCACGGGAAAAGAAAGCCCGTAACCGAGTAGCGGCGCCTGTGTGGCATCGTCGCGACGCGGTATTGCTTTTTCTGTTTGATCCCCTCGCCCCCTCATTTTGTTCCCGCCCACCGTATCTTCACCGCTCTGTGCGGCGCGTATCCGCGAGCCGTGACCCGCGAGAACTGGAGTAGCGGTGGCCTGCATTCAGTGCGCGGCAGCGGGCGCACGGCGCGCCACTCCTGCTGGATCACTCCCGTGGGACCAAGCGCGATGATAAGCGAGAAGGGGGCCGTGGGAGGAGGGGGCAGCCCGAAATTATTATCGCCGGAAATTACGTCGACCGTAATAAATGGCAGCCCCTATGAGCGGGGGGCATCGCTGCGGAAAGCCAATATTCGGTCAGCTCTCTCCTTCTCGTCACAGTGCAGTCTGCCGACCCCTTTCACCCGTGCTTTCTCCCATAACGCTCTTCTCTTTCATCTCGCCGGCTTAGTTTCACGAGAAGCGACCGACGAAGAATAAGGGGCGGGCGTGGTGGCCGGCGATGCGAGGCGGCACCGAAGAGCGAAGAAATGAATGGAGCCTCGAGACTGCGAGCGAGGCTGACAGAGGTGCTGTGCCCCTTGCTTCGAACGAAGAATGCGCGAAGGGCGGCACGAGCACTGCTCTCTGATCTCAGGGTTGGCGCACTGGCTGTATGTTTGTACGTCACAGGAGTAGCTCTCGTAGGAACCGTATAGTTAAGTGCACATCATTCGAGAGATCTAGCTTGCCGTCCTGCGTTTCCGAGGACACCTGGTTAGACTGAAGGCGCTGCTTTAGGTACACTCGTCAGTGCTGATTACCAGCTGTAGGTACTTTGCTGTAGGGACAGATGGACTAGAACAAAACACGCGTATGTTTTTAAGATATTTGTTGTTTATGGCCATTGGCATAATAAAAAGAAAGTCGCGGTTTCACCGGAATGTCGAATGGCCGATTGCAATAGCAAATTAGTAGACAGCTATACAAAGTAAGGGTAGTAGATTTATCAGCCGTATACACTTACAAACATTCGCTTACCGACTAAATTAAGAAGCATGGTGTTACACTCGCGCAGGCAAACATGAACAGAACACATTCGATGACCGCGGACACTCGCTGTCAAAACTTTGGCGTGAGGAAGGGCGGCAACACCAGCGAGCGAAGTGACCTTCGTGCTGCCTATCGGTTCAACGCAAACTGCATACTCAGTTGCCGCCGGAGTTCATGCAAGCGGCGGTCATGCACGACCGGTCAGATTATGCAAAGGAAACCTTACGCAGTCACACGAAGGGATCTTGCTTATATTCCCAAAGATTATATTTCTTCACTCCTGGCTTGTTCTTAATCTGACTGAAATCAAAGTAATTAGCTCTTACTCATTCTAGCGCAACCATTCCTTAAATATGGAGGGATATCATACGAAGCCTTTAAAATTGATCATGAAATAATTAGCCATAATATTACTCCGTGCTTATTGACGAGCAGTTTTCGAAGCTCCAGCTACCACAAGATCCCTCCAGCTACGACGCAATTATTGTGTCGGTTGTGGCTGGGCATGGCATTCACAAATACTTCTGCATTCATCACTGGGATTAGCGGCAGACTTTCGTGTGAGAGTGGCGAGCATAAGTAGTCTGTGAAATATCTCCTCTGCATCTGTCCTCGCTATGACTGCAAGCGGCTTCTATTCCGCTTTACATTAGATAACCTGGATTCAGGATCATTCTTGGACTATGGCCACATGGTTCGTAATGAACAGAAAGCGGCGCGTGCACTACTGCAGTTCTCGAAGTCGACAGACGTCACCGAAAGTATTTCATTGGAAATCCCGGATAACGCGACGCCCTCCCTGTTTTCTCTCCTTTCTTTTTCTCTATCTTCTAACCACCACAACCTGCTTCCCTTGTGTAAAGTAGCGAACCGGACTTGCGTCTGGCTGACATACCTGCCTTTAATATCCTTTTATTTTTCTCGCTCGCCTTTGACGAGCCTTTGGAAGTGGGATTTCTTGACAGTTGCGTGAATATGAACTGTAATTACCTACAATTAATAAACACGACGCTGCAAACTTGCCTTATCTTAAAGAAATGTAAACATTTCTGTTTTCTACGCAATCGTTACTATATATGTGTAAATGTACTCAATCTGCCTTGTCGGATTAACAAGCTCAGTATAGGCATAGAATACTAAATAAAACGCAATGGCATAGCTACACACGGTCTGCCATAATTACGTATTTTGTGTGACAGAGTTCACGTGGCTACAGTATTCCGAACCGGAGTCGTATAACGAAGGCATTAGATATGACACAGTGTGAGGTGCGGAAATCTACTGCGCCTGGAACATCTCTATGGGCAATACCCATCTTTGTTGCAGATTCACCCTTCGCGGTAGGTCATGCAACAGCTTAGGCGATCGCAGCTTCCATTCCGGTCCCGGTGGCCGCATTTCGATGACGGCGAAAAGTAAAAATGCTAGTGTACTTATATTTAAGTGCACGTTATTAATCCCATAATGATCAAAATTATTCCGGTGTCCCCACTACGGCGTGCCCCGTCATCAGATCAATGTTTTGGAACGTACAATATAGAAATTTAATAGATTTAATTTCTTGCGCGTTAATTCTCCGGTATTGGTGACAACCGATATGCTTGAACGAAGTCAGTTCCCAAAAGACGGCCAGAAACACACTGTAGTCATAACACAGGGCTCTAGAAAGATAAATATTTAAATATAGGGAGAAAAACCAAACAAGTCATGCAGGAAACAGTGTCGCGTTTTAGACACATCACAACTGTCGGTTAGACCAGGCGGCTCAGATGACGTCCAAAACTGCCTTTGCCAAACGATACCCGAGGTTGTCGCGATAGCGCACGCACTCGAACTCGTCATGTGATCTGCTGCTCTACATCTGCATGTGTGTGAAAAGTCAAACGACGTCACATTTACAGACACGACGTTTTGCTGTTGCTAAAAGTGCTTGAAATTCAGAAGTATTATGCTTCTAGCAGAGGTCAAAATTACACTGTCTTACTAGATACTAGATACTTATACTAGTATAGGTTTTACTAGATACTTTTCAACCTGCAAGATAAATTCAGGCTAAGGTGATTGCACAGAAATGCATACTTTTTTTAGGGGAAGCACTACCAACTATACTTTGAGCAAGGGGCTCTAAATTTTACGGTATGAAATTTCGTGCTATAAATTGTTGACATTTACACATTTTTAGATTTATTACACGGAGCCCCAGGCTTAGCTCTGTTTCCGCCTGCCAGTCAAACGAAGAAGCCGGATTCAGGTTGATTGAAAGCTCGTGACCATATGCGCCAGGTAACTAGCGTAGCTGCTAGGGAGAATCGGCAATACCTGATTCAGTGTAAATGTCTCTCGGAAAACAAGGACGAGAGGAGTGGAACAGATACACTTAGTATCACTTTGTGTACACCTCCAGGTGTCATTTCTCCTGTCATATCATTTTTTTTTCTATTTCACATAAGTATTGCAGTCGACTCTATAATGTTGTAGTGAATCTTTTTACCTATTGCTTTTCCCCAGTAAACGGCAGCAAATCGGATAACGCCATCCGGATAAATTTCCTGTATTTTGCCTTTATTGATTTCTCTCACTCTCTCTCTCTCTCTCTTGGCGGCGTACTTGCACCCCACCGCTTTACGAGACACATGGATATTTAACGGACATATGGATATAACATGGATATTCTCCAACACTGCCTCACTCCTGCGACTTTTTTGCGTTAGGACAGAAAGAACAGGCAGGTGGAATACATTGGGGGAGAAAAAAATGAAAATAAAAACTACTAGCCCTTGCAGTATCTTACTGTGCATAAAGTTAACCCCAGTCGAATGCATGTAACACTTCTTGAAGTAGGGGGCGCTAGCTTCAGCTTTTTTACGTTTTGACGTCCTCCGTGAACGCCATCAGATCCCATCGCAACCTGGTAGCATAGCACAATTTCCATTCAGCCGCTGTAGGTGTGCCATGAAGACAGCAGCATGAAGCCGAGAGCACTCGTATAAGGACTAGGAGCCGCAAGAAACGACCCGTATAGGGCGCGGTAAACCGCAGAACAGCAAGAGGCGCGCAGCAATCGATACAGCATTCTGTGGCCTTAATGACAGCCTCCCAGTAACAGCTGTCTCCTCGACGGCTCCTGTCCCCGCTCCGGTTTCGCCACGTCAGCTTGCGCCATGCGCATACCTGGGCCTTCGTTGAAAGATCGCAACATACGAAGAGACTTGCGAAAGATAGTGCTCCCCGCCTACTGTTTGCCGTGTAGCGCAGAAATTATGCAACAATGCACTCCGCTAGTAGTGTCTAGCTATATGCGGGTCAGTAGAAGATGGACAGATCCTTATTGCGTTTTCCCTATAGTATGTGAAGACGCAACTTGCCCATGTGGCCGCCTGCAGTTTACTTCCCAGTGTTAAGGTCTGTACGCAAGTCGCAATCACGCGATATCAGCGTACGTTGCTCCATTCGTAGTGAAGTGCAGTCATCTTTGTATTCTGAAACACCGACTGATACTTCGTATATCCTTCATACTGTTCTAGGACTTCATACTTTTCTAGGATATACTTTTGACTTCGCGGTGTATAAACATAACCATCCCATTAGATTAGACATTGCATAACTTGGAAGTAAACACAAGTTTAAGCATCGATGTTAGTTATATATATAGCGTCGATTTAACCGCTTCATTATAGGTTCGCTTCGTATGTACTCGAAGATGTGTGTTGGATCTGCATAACTTGTCTTTTTTTCAGGACGACGTTTGTCAGAGAGTGCCTTCGACCCAGCACTGGGGTGGTAATATTGTCAGCTGTCAGATATAGAAGCATTTTTCAAGACCATTAGTTTTATTAACATGAGCATAGGCCTATTTAGTGGCTCTCTCATGTTGCAGCAAATTCATTTAATATCCCATGTCGCACGAATTTCACTCAGTGTCAGCGTGGGTACAGCAAAGACAGCTACTCGCTGTTCAAAAAATAGGGGATGAGAAATAAACGTTTGATTACAGCGTTGAGCTCCGTATCTGAAAGCTGCGGTTTCGACACCTACCGATGTTACTTTTCTTGTTTAAAATTTCATATTTGTTTTATAGTTGTGAGTATGACATGGTGATGACCGTTATCGCAGCGTGGCTGCAATTAGGCACCATAGGCACGACGGCACACAAGAGGAATGCCCCCGCAAAGTAAACATATAGCTATGGTAGCTGCATAAAAATGTAACAATAACAGCGGCGTATGGAGGAAATGTTACAGGGCTCATTTTATTCGAAACAGCCGGTGTGCTCGAATCCCTGTGCACGGATGATGATAGTGCCTGGCGGAGTGCGTATCTCGCTATTCTCATGAGCGTAACCTACTTTGTACTGCACATGTACTGTCTCCGCGGTGCGATCTGGCGCCGCGATGTCATTGTCAAGAGGCACGTGACAGACAAATGCGCCGCGTTAGCTCCTGCCATGCTAATTCCGGGCTCATTTCGTTAGGCGCCCAATCTGGCTGAGTGATTTGTTCTACGCCATTTGGGCAAGTGTGCGCAGCGCAGACTGAAACGCAGCAGAACACGTGTGGCATCGCTGCAAACTTCCGGACGCTGGAACATGGTTGATGGCTGGGCTTGTTGTGACATAGTGCTGCAAATGTTTGTACCGCAGAACATAAGTTCGAGAGGCATACGGCAAACAGCACATAGCACATTAGGGAGCTGACCACCAACACACTTTTCTGTTTGTTATTGTTGCGGGATGCACGTGTCCTTACCTACCCCTTCTGGCACACCGACACTACGCACAGAGCGCAACGTGGAAGATGTGCTAATTGTTAAGATAAGTGTAATTTATAGGCACGTGTCGCATGTAATAAAAAAAATTATGAGTCATTCAACTTCGTGAAAGTGGATGACCAGCGAAGCTGTTTAGTACACGACACAGAAGTGACACAGAATTTTGAACGAAGGTACGAACTCATTTACCTTCATTTTTTGTATACATTCGCGTGGGCGATGGGACCGTCGCCCGAGGAGCCGCAGGAAACTGTGCACGCGTGACGTTCTGACGGTGCCCACACCATAAGAGAGATAAAGGAAAAGCATGTACATACGCAGGCGCTTGGAACGCCGACAAAGAGAGGGCGGGGCAAACGCAGACGTGGCAGACGTGAGTCAAAGTGTAGTATGTGTTCTTATTAGCTTAATATCTGATACGGGTTGTATTTGGACCAAATTTATTAAACTTATTTGTGAAGTTGGCAGAGTGATTGAAGCCTGCTTCCCCTGCTCCGATGGTCCACTCGGTATTGCGAAATCCGCCCACGGTTTTTGCAGACCAGAAAAAAAAATGCACGCACCCCTGACCATAAACAACTTCGCTGTAAAACACGCTGGCCGTTCTTGTGTTCTGGACACTGTGACTACTTAGTCTTCGTCTGCACAAATATTTCATTCGATCCTGTTGATGTCGGAATAATTATCAGACAATTTTAGTGCTTCCATCTGCATTTTTGATTCGTACGGAAATGATGTACGAATGAGGCAGAATTAAACGAAGAAATGTATATGTGGGCATGGCTGTGCATCTTCATATAACTGAAGACTGAGACAGAATGAGAATGAGAATAACAGTCTCTAAGGAGCTGTCATCTACAATCGTGTGCACAAGACAGCGAACATAATGTAATTATATGAAACTACCTATGGAACTCATAACGGTACAAGCTCGCTCTAGAGAGAAATGAAAATAACGCGCGTAGCCTGTCGGCAATGGTGAGGTAGCTCTCTTTCATAGGTCGATCGCCACTTCTCCCGTCAAAGCGCTTGGGGAAATCGATGCAATATATTAAAAGGTGCTGTCTGCGATGCCCTGACATTTATTGCTATGGTCGATCAACGGAGCGATATTATTGTGCATAAGACCAGCCGCCATTTTCTCACTTCTCACCGAAGCAAAAATAGTACTCGCCTCGAGCATTCTGTGTTTGTGCTTTATTTTTTTTTTACTGCAATTCTTGCGTTACTGTCCAAACTCACGAGCTCGCGGGATCGCCTTTGTTTCTGATTGACAAGCAACTGGGCAGCAGACAGAGAGATAGAGAAATGATACGGGAAAGTCAGCGAGGTTAACCGGAAGAGAAGCTTGTAGTTTGGTATACCCTATACTGGGGGAAGGGCTAAGGGGGGGGGAGAAAAAGAGAGAAACAATAACTAAAACATCTTAAGAAAGGTCGATACGTCAGTTGTTCGACTAATTCCATGGGATTTATCACTGGTGATCAGTTCGCAAATGACAAGTTTCGTCTTTAGACCTCTTCCTTCTCGACCATCAGGCACTTCGTGTTTGCGCATCGTTCCTTGTGAGTAATTCATTTCATCGAACGCGTGGATGCACAAATATATCGGCTGCTAAGTATATGCATAACTAAAGTGGGAATACGGGGAGGATATCATTGCCCGTATTCACGAAACACTCGTGCACCAGAATCGTCCGTCATAGCAAAATTCAACCAATCCTGAAGCTTTACATATCTTTAGATAACGTTGCCGACCAACAGCAAACATCGCTTACAAACGAAGATTTCTTTAAAATTCGGGCCCTGGTTGCTGCACCTAGCCAGTTTTTAGAGCTATCCTAAACAAGTTTTCCTGCAAGCAATTTCTAGGTTCGACGTGCACCTTTTAGACGACCATACACAATGAGGTTTAAAGAATAATACGGATACGCCCCTGGAGGCCATCTAGTCTTTCGCAGATATACGTACACCACTGTAACGTGCAATAGACTTTCAGGACTGTTTTATCAACTCATTAAGCTCAAGGTTCTCCTCAAAACCTTGGCGCTTCATGGTCCCCATCCTATTTTAATTCACAGCCCCCCTATGTCCTAAACTGTAGCCTGGATTCCCTGACGTAGAGGAGTGACCTATGCCTGGAGGGCAATATTTCAGTCCTAAACGAACGCGCTTACCACACCACCACAGCCAAATTTTGTACGCGCTAGTTAGTGCTAAAAAAAAAAAACGCTCTGAGTGCGCTTTAGTATGGAGGCACCACTTTCACGGCGTCTAAAGATATAACCGAATATACGACCCGACGAGGGTGAGAGGAAATAAACGTCCTATTTCTTTAGCATCAACTGACGAAAGACGTTAAATGCTTTCAGCTTCATCTGGCAAGATGCGGTACGTCAGGATAAGGTGCTATTTATGAGTATGAAATGTTGCGTTAAATACGCAATAATCGAAGCGGAACAACTGCTGCGAGAACTGTAGCTCACAATGTTTAGCTAACGCACGGTCTTCATGCTCCTTCTGTCAGTCGTCTGATACCCCGAGACGCTGCCCTGAATCTATTGAAATGAACAGTTGAGATGCTCAGCATGGAAAACAAAGCAAAGTAAAGGGAGGGGAACAAAAGAGAAACCAAAAATAGAGGGTCGATTTTTTGTTCAGGCCAATCTGTTAGGCCTTTCTCTCTCTCTATCTCTCTTTCCTCTCCTGAAGAACGCAAGAAACAATTAAAAGAGCACATAACGCGCTGTTATGAAAGGACAGCACCGGTAGAGACTTAGGAATCGGTAAATGGATCCATGTGGATTAAGAAGCCGCCTATGCGTCCTAAACAGTGTTTGTACTCGGGCTGCCATTCTTATAGGTGGCATGATAGCGTCTAATGAGATTAAAAAAAAACAAATCTGTGAATAGTCATAAGCTGTGTGGTCCTATATCAAAAGAAAACAATCTTGTAGTGAAAGAAAAAAATAACGACAAGGTAGAGAAGTACTGCTGTAGGCGTGTGTTTCTAACGAGCTATATCGATAAGTAAAATAAATTTTCAGTCAGAAAGTAAGAAGTTTTGATATGTTGTATTTCTTTACGAGAATTTTAATAAGCGCGTCTTATCTAACTGAAGACGGACATTTTTAGCCACTGTTACGCACGATGGTCGTCTATATCCACGTAAGTCCTTTCTTGTGAATTCTTCGCCGAAATTTCAAAGGCGGGGAGATTTGCGATCTGGACACTCTCCAGCACTATGTACATCTCCTTTTTCTTGTGCCTGTGAAGATATATGCATTTCATTATTTATTTCATCTGCCTCCCAGAACAGTGGCTCTCTATTTGCTGCATTCTCTGCTCCTCTCATCAAGTTTACTTTCCTTCAGCGGGAGTAGATTGGCCATTTTGACCGGCACCATACGTACAATTACCTTACAATGTGAGGACGCGCGAAGGAGAAACGAAATTGCAGAACGTCGAGAACTCTGGCAATAAGATCTGGGGCAGTCAGCATGCAATAAGAAAAGCGGGGCGGAAACTGTGACCTTAATTAACGTGAAAGCGAGGGCGGATGACACCTCGGCCATTAGACGCCTCGATTGTCCGTCCATTCTGACGGCCTGATTGCGCATATATGCGCTTCTGTTTGTACGTATCTGAGCCTTTTGTACGTATGTGAGTTTTTGCTTTCTTTTTCCTTCTAGGATTTTCGAACTAGTGCGGAGCGTACAGCCATCTGAAGGCAAATAGATCAGGAAGGAGATATACGCCCAAATTTCGCCTAGTTGTATTAAGAACGCACGCGCCCTTACGCAAGCATGGGTGATTCCGATTAACGCGAATCGTTCTTCGGAGATGGAAGACCATTAGCATGAAAAGCTAGGGCATTTCGAGCTCGCGTATATGTCTTATTCGCGTGCCCAGTAGGGCCGCAACAGAGCCGACCTGCGGGCCACATAGAATGCAGTCTGCTGTCTCGTCTACTCGCGGCCAAAGGGAGTACGCGCCTGGCGCCCTAGGTGAGGTCCGCATACAGCCTCGGGCATTCGCGCGGATGGATCCGCTTCACTGGAAAGTTTAAGATCGAACGCACCCCAAGTTGAGCCCTAATTAGTCTCCGTAGGCAGCTGTAACGAACCGAGCAGCGTCATAGTCTTCGATAGTTGCGTGCAGCGCCCAGCAAATCTTGGGTGTCGCGGCTTTAACAAAAAACCCAGCCTGTAATATTTCACGTCGACTGGGACTTGGCTTCGCAGCATTCACCTGATAGATTGACTTGCGATGGACGAAAAACGTAACTTGGTAGGAGCGCCAAGAAACGCGGCGATTAATGTAACGTACGAAAACGACGCAGCCACGCGTCTTCTCAAGCTAAGCGCCAACCGTGCCGCATCGAATTAACTACGAAGATGTGGGAGCACGCACGCCTAGCATGGGCGCAGATTGCCTCGAAGAACTGGCCTCTGAGCGCGTTAAGGTAAGGCTTCCCCGTGGCCCGCGCGACGACGACGGAGAAACAAGTTTAGCCAAGACAGCTGCGTCGCGTGCCGCTCGTTTGCGATAGACAAATCTCTGCTAGGTTTGGCCCCAGAAAATCTCCGAGAAGGAGCTTATTCGAGCAGCCACTTTTCCTGTGTCGGCACGGAAGCTGCGGAGCGGATGCTTCGACGCTTGCGAAATTATTTGCTGTGAGAAGCTGTACAGTAAAATATAAATAGCTTAAGTGTAGATATATAGCGGCTGTTTTCTTTATGTTCCGTTACCCATATACAACGTTAAGCATAGATCACATTACGTTACGAATAGAGAATAGGATTTCTATAGCGGAAAACTTTCTTATATATCAGGGTTCATCGTGTTCCGCGGTTATTTCTAGGAATATGGTATGAACAATAAGGATAAATTTTTCCACAAGGCTGCTGCATACTATGCAGCAGTCTTGTGCCGCAGCCTTGTGCCACATTACTAAACCATTTCCAATGTTTAATCTAAGAAATGAGGTGTAAGCACCTAAACATTTAGAAGCGTTCCGGTAAAACGTTATCCCTTATTTCAACATTTAAAACGCAAAGTATTATTGTTTGAAGTGATAAACATTATTTAACAGGAAGACAATCCTCCTGAATGGGACGCTTGTCTTCATATTTCATGCCTGCCTCGAAGAGGAGGAGATTCGAATAACCGAGGAAAGAAAACTGCAGACGAATCGCAAGCAATGCGAGAAATGAAGAAAGAGTGGTTGCTGAACAGGCAAGCCCTATTCATTTCTTTAAGGACCCCGTAGTAGGGGTATTACATAAGGGGTGGGGATACAACATTACAAACAAGTTTTATACTGCATTCAATTCTGCAACTTAGGAAGCTGTTACATCTTGAATAAATTGTGAAGAGCAGGTGATAGCGATTTGATGAGGAAGGCCATTCCAGTCTTTAGATGCTCGGTAGAAAAACGAGCCGCGGTGACGTAAGGGTTGCGAAGCCCTAAATGACTTAGATATGTGTGGTATTTAGATATGACTTTGATATGTGTCGTGCGTAGCCCGCTCATTGACTTTCTCCCCTCTTTAAGCGTTATACATCACTTTCGTCTTTGACATCGCTGACAGCTAACAGCTACAGGTGATTTGGCTGTGCTTGTGGCATCTGCCACTGTTGCTTCCTCGCTAACTCAAACAAGGTTTGCGTCATTTAGAATCCAAGTTTGTGTTGGTTCTGCGTGTTTTTCTGCCTCTCCTTGAAGAATCAACATCTATGTCTGCTTTTTCTGGAATTGTTTTTCGAATTGTGCAGGCAGCGTTAACTGGAAATTGTATGCATGTGTCGGAAGCAATTTTCATCCAACCTCATTACTATGTATGTGACCTTAAGAAGAAATTTCGCACGTCTTTCAGCGCAACGCAGGCTACAAACCAGAATGAATGCTCAAAGTTTGTAATGCTAATGCAGATCAATATCAAAAATAAGGAAAGCTGAAACGAAATCCATCCGAGAGAAATTCATGACATTAAGAGTCACGCAGGATATATGATTGTAATTCTGAGGCATTTCTACGTAATTAACAAACCAAGGTATTTCACCTGCATGTGTCCCAAACGAGGATAACCTGACATGAATATTTTATATGTCAAATGGCAGGATAACTAAATCTATCTTGGCATGATGCTATAGTTCTCAAAAATGGAAGTGTAGCCGCCTGGTGCCTCTACTAAAGCTTGGGAAGCTTCCGCTGGACCTTACGTCTAACCGATTGCACTTTCTACGTAGATTCATCGGCAAGGCCACGTCGAAGATGTTGCTGATGCGTACGGAATGGTACGTAGAATATTATAACACCTACTCTAATGCTATGCCTGGCTTTCGAGGTGGACGGTCTTCAATCGACAGCGTCATCGATTTTGTGGCTTTCGTACAGCAACAAAAATTTCTCCATAGACGCAAAAGGTATCTCCGATAGCGTACCTCACGAAGCGCACCTCACGAAGCTCCTGATGCTGCGGCATTTGGACGCAACGTCTTTATATGGATTAGGAGCTATCTCTGAAGGCGATCTATGTTCGTTGTTACAGGAGATGATAGATGCAGATTCGCTAAAACGAAGAAGTATACGAACAGAAATGTCAATATTTAGCACTAAAATGAGGTTTCAAAAGGGAAGTTTAAACCAATATGCGACTTAACATAAGAGCTCTAACCACGAGTAACACGTACCACTTTTTCACAGCCCAAAAGCAGGCCAGTTCATTAGTATTCTTCTAGTGCAACCGAAACTTTGCTGGGGATTGAAGCTCATCGCGCAGCTGTAAATGTAAGCCATCACATGTGAAATCATTTCTTTCTTCCAGCGCCCTGGATGCTGGCGGCTGAGGCTTTTATTTCCTAGCGCGTACAACGCACTGTAGTGACCTCCGAATCGCCAAGGAAAGCACTTTGCACGGTAACGGTCGACCAACGTCCCTTCATTACATCGGATGCCTTACTCTATATACTGCGCCCGTTATGCCAGCCGGGGCAATGTTCCGGTAATAAGGCACGAGTGAATCTTCTAATGAAGCAGCCCCGTTCATGGCGAGCCATCTCCTTAGCATACACGCCGAGTCCTTTTCCATGCGCATAATAACAGCGCAGGCTCATTTTGTTTTCTGCCATTCTTTAGCATTACGCCGGTGCGGCTGCTGTTCTGTTTCTTCGGAGCTCTATATGCAGGAGGCCCAAGATTAGCTCCTGATACGCGGCCAGTAGATTGCGGAGGTGTACTCAAACATAGAATCGGAAACTTTGGCGGTAACCGTTTATTCTATGCTTACCCGCTAAACTTGCGGCATGTTTCTGTAACTGTCCGAGTTCAGCTATTGTCGATATTCAGCATCCGTTTTTGTTTAGCTTTCGTGTGCTACGAATTTTGTGACTTTGATTGCTCCTTCGTATTTCAGTCCTCAGGTATGTGCATTCCCGAAGTGATGAATATGTCAACCGACGTGTCAGGCAACTGTTCAAAACATAAAGCTTTTCCATGACGAGCCTTAAATCAAAATACCAAAATGAGCATATCCTTATTCGAAGATCTCCGGGCAACGTACCAATAAAAACAGGAAGATGAAAGAATGATTCCTTTCTTTATCGCTTTCAGTGAGTCAGAGGTCGGGTGAATTATATATTGAAGTGAAGAACTTAAATAAAGACTGCACTTTTTATAAAGAGCTGTATTTGGCAAATTATCAGTTTAGGTCACTACTATATATCCTTCCCTAGGCCTATTTGACCCGCACGGATGCCGATATGAAAGCCCTACCATTTTTGTTTTATCAAAAATGCTGAAAAAAGTTAAGTTCTTTCTGCAAATTTGTTTCTACAAGGTAAAATTCTGGCAGAACGCAACCGACGGTGACTGTCTAGGTAAAGGCCATTAGCATTGAAGCAATGAAGTGACACACAGTCATATATGAGTCGTGTATGAGTCGTGTATGCAGCGGGGTGGAGTCTTCTTCCTCTTCGAGATCGTGCTGCCGCTTGTCGTAGTAGCCAGCTTGTGACCGTAGCCAGTAGCCAGCCAATGTACACTGAGTACAGCTGAGCATAACCTCAAAAATTACTTCTGGGGCACAGCATATTAATGTGATGACGTCTAATGCCTATCGCATTACACATCCCCACATATCCAGTTGCCTAAGTGGGCATAAAAAAGGTTCATAGAAGAGTTTAAATGATATTGCGCGACATAAAAACGACACGGACGTGAAAGAAGACGACACGTCCGTGTCGTTTTTATGTCGCGCAATATCATTTAAGCAATAGATTACCAACTAGCCCGGAATGCTGCTCTCATAGAAGAATGACACATACGCAGTGCTACGTGCACAGTGACCTAGGTTGCTCCGACAATATGTTTCTAACTCCATTCCCTCAGCACAGCAGCCGGATGCTGTACTCATTAAACCATGGACTACCCATTGACCCAAACTGGCGGGATAATGGTTAGGCACGGACCAACGGACCAACGGAAAAACGCAAACTTGATGAAGTTCCTGAAGAACACTAATCTCATAATCTCATTAAAGGCGCCATTATTTCATGACCACCTCGCGCCAAAAAAAAAAAAAGGAGGCGATTCAGTGTCTGGGAATTCAGTATTTTTCGACTTTAATATCATTGAGCCAATATAGCATAGAATTGGTATAGTCATTCATACAATACAATTGATGAAGTATACGTGAGCGAAATAAAAATAAAAATTTGTCCGCTTGTTACCGTGGCTAAGTGAGACGTGCTTGCTATTCATAAGCCTACATTACGCCGACACAAAATTCCTGCAAACCACACCTTTCAATAAAGTAGGTTAGAATTTTTGAGATTACACCAACCAAAGAAGAGTGTATCAAGAAATATATATATATATATATATATATATATATATATATATATATATATATATATATATATATATATATATATATATATATATATTTCTTGATACATTCTTCTTTGGTTGGTATAATGTTTTCGCGCTGTATCTTTCGCGTGCCTGTATTCTTCGCGTGCCCACAACATAACCAAATGAGTTGCTACTCTACCGCAAACAACAAACACAACAAATACATTCAGGACGCATGACTTCCGTTTGAAGACGAATATTTATACTGCACATTCTTGACATAGAATTTTCAGCCTTCATTTGTGTTGCTAATATATTCAACGTGTATAACAGTGCATGAACATTGACCTGGCATTGACGCCTCATGTTATCGCAAATAATTTTGGTCACAAGTTTCACTCGCCCTCACAAGCCGACGTCTTGACCTTGCTACCTATCTCTGCAACCTTCTGTAACGTTGGCAAACTCAGTATAGTACTCCGGCACCTGGACTCGCCTTACAAACCAGATATTCTTTTGTTGGCTCCATTACGCTTACGCTAATTCAATCAAAATTTTGACAGGAAAGGCAAGGAATACCTTTCTTCAATTACTGCTAAAGTACGCATCATGTTACGTTTAAACTAAAGGAATAATTTTGATTGTCACAATGAGTACGCAAAGTTCGCATTTTCTATAAGCAGCCTCTAGCTCTTGTTTCGTCGGTGAGAAACGGGCTTAGATGTTTCGTGGAGTGCCATGCACGTAACATTCAATTTCAGAGGCAAATGGTGGAACAAGCGTAAGAGAATGGATTGCGAATTAATTGTTGCTAACAGCTGTCGGTTGCAAAAGTGGTCGCTTTCTTTAGCAGCAATCTGCGATGTATGTTGCGCCAAGCTTCCGCTTGATAATTTACGGACTTCGAGCTTCAGAATTAGTCAGCGTTCATTCACTATGCCAGTCGTAACTGCGCACTGTACCATACTCTCTGGACGCTGCGGCAGCTTACACGCTGGAATCCCAAATGGTGGCAGCGATTAAAGCAATACGTAAGCGTGGTGGTCGGTTGCAACAAATAGGCAAAAAGTAAAAGGAGAACGGAACAAGCCGAGTCGGCTGAAAACAACGGTCCCGTCGTTCTGACTGTAGTGTATGCACGAGGAAATAGTTTCCTTTGTGCGCATTCCAAATGGGCCTTACCCCTGAAAAGAAAGAACAAGACGGCTACCCTGCTATTAACGCAATGCAGCCGTCCAAATGAACGACACGGGATTCCCCTGGGAAAGAAACGAAAGTAAAAATATTGTGGAGTACTGGAAGAGTTAGCCTGTGCAGAAAAGCTCCGCGGCTTACAAAGCAGCCGCCTTATCCGTTTGAAGCCTCTAAACAATCCTTTGTTAAAGATCGACGAACACCCTCGGCCGTTTAGACGTATGCAGACTTTTTCAAAAAGAGCCGCTGCTGTGGTGAGAGTCAGGACCGACGCTAACGGCCCGTGCAACCGTGCAAGCGTCTCGCTTGGTCGTTTGCGAGTCATGAAAATGACAGACCAATTTTTTTACTTTCCGCTTCAAATGATGGCAACGTCACGCCTTTTTTCTACTGAAAGCGTGTAAGAAGCGTAAAAAAGCTGCAAGTGAAACTTTTCAAGCTGGTAAACGCTGAAATGCGGCTAGTGAAGATATGGATGACCAGTGATAGTGGCAGATTATGATGCCGTGTCAAAAAATTTGAAAAAGGGCTTGCTTTTAACAATGACCAACTTTCTCATCACGCACGGTATTGCTATACAGTCACAGAATAAATACGATTGTTTCTTTAAAAAAATGGGGGGGGGGGGGGGGAGTATACACGTGGTTTCTTTCAATATCAATATTTCCTTTCTACAATTTTTCTTATATGGTTTTATACCTGTTTCGAGAGCAATCCATGTAATGTGCTGGGTAGATGTGTACCGTCACATCTACCCAGATCTTTACACACCCCAATGTAAAGCTTGCGGGGCGGCTCTCGCCGACCTGGGTGACATAATCCGGGCATTTCCCGCAGCGACACACACCATTAAACACAGCACCAACCATACATTTAATATCACTACGTGGGATACTACAGTGGGAGGCTGTGCTGCTCAGCTCATACCCGGAGAACCAACTCTAGGCAGTCCGGTTGGCCGAAGACTTCGCCAGGACTCAAGGTCTGGCCGCCGCCTGAGGAAGAGAAGCTCCGGTGGGGCTCGCCTCCCGGCCTCCACACCCCTTAACTCCAGCAAGGACATTTAATAAAATTTCTCTCTCGCTCTATGTACACGACAAACAGATGCACATCGTGTGGCGAGGTTGCCACACTAAATCACATGTTATGGGAGTGTCGGGACTTAACAAACAAGTCGGGCAGTGCCGACCCCTGCGTCTCTTCCACCGCTAACCTCCGGTCGCGCTGGAAGACTGCAGTGCTGAGCTCGAACCTGACAGCACAACTCTGGGCCGTCCAGCGAGCCGAGGAAGCCGCTTCGAGACAAGGTTTCGGAACCGTGTCCGCGACGGGTGCCCAGACCCACTAAAATGACGCCGGGCTCAAGTCTTGTTGATTTGAAAATAAACGTTTACGCTATCTCTTTCTCGCTTTTGTGGTGTGCTGTCTGTTTCTCATTGCAAGCAAAGTCTTTGACAGCACGAGTATTTACAATTTGTTGTTGTAGCTTTCGGTGATCATATTTCGTGGATTCCTCCAGTAGAAGCTTGGCACTAAAGTATACAGGCTCTCGAAAAAAAAAAGTGGCAGTTTCGCCTGAAAGGTGAATTATCGATTGCGATGGCAAATTAGCAGAATGCCATAGGAAGTAAGGATGGTTTTTTTTATTTGTAATATGGTTTTCATTTGTAAACATTCGCTTATTAACTAAATAACAAGCAAGGTGTCAGTGCGCAAAGGGAAACATGAAAGCGTCACACTCAAATGACAATCGCTGTCAAAACGCTGGCGTGAGGAAGCGCGGCAGCATCAGCGAGCGAAGTCACCTTCTTGCTGTCTGTCGCTTCAACGCAAACTCAGCGGCGAGAACACAGCACACGCAAAGCTACGAGTCGTCGGCCCGCCTCGACTGTGTTCCCAGAGTAGGCCACTTTCAAAGTCCACGCGACCGCCCACGCAGTTTCTGTTGAATTACAACGCCCCCCCCCCCCCCCCCCCCCCTACCTCCCCTCCTGCCGATTCCTTGCGCGCGACGGAACACGGTGCGCTTCCTTCGCGCTTTCCGCCCTTGCGCACGCGAGATTAAGCCGCTCTGGCCAGCTTTCACTCGCACATACATCATACGGCGCACGGTGACAGCGTTATCACCCTTGAACTTTATACAGAACATAACGGCGACGGCAAAATGCGCTTGGATTGTCCATATAATCACTATCGCAATAGAAGAGAGGGATACAAGAGGTGAATGTCAGAGAGGATAACCAGATTAAGCGTCCGGTTTGCTACTAACCTTTCTCAAAAGTGCACAGTCTGCTGCGCACCTTTCTCGTGTGTGTCGTTCCGCTGCGTGGTGCAGTTCCTGTAGCACTCTTAACACCCCAGAACTCTGGATCGAGAGTAAGAGATTTATTTCTGTTTCTCTGGGCATTAGAACTTACAGGACATACCTCAGGAACTCGCTTAAACAGCCTGTAGTCAACTAGGCAATATGCAGGCAGCGTAGTTCGTATGCTTTCTACAAAGAGTGCAGTAAGTGAGTGGATGCATATTGAATACCATTAGAACCTTGTAATAATTCGCAAAGGCAATTTCTTCACTGCACATTTGTACAACTATAGGAGGGATCGGTCACCTTGCAAATGATGACGAAGTGCTAACTGTACATGCTGGAGTTTTTTTTTTTTTTTGCGCAGGGTGTCATCAAGGCAGCCAGGTCCACATTTTCAAAGTCATAATACGAGCGAAATGTGCTTGCACACGCTCTCTTCAAGAATGACTACGGTACCAATAGTTCTGAAGACTACCTAGCAGGAGTGCTAGCTTTACCACTACGAAGGGCTTTTATCGACCCCCTCGAACTTTCCTGAGCGCATCGCAAGTCACAACAGCGTAATTTTTCTCTTCACAATGTACAGGGCTCTTCTGGGCACTGAACGTAAGAGACAAATCATGAGTGTGCTAAATAAGGGGAGTTGCCGGAGCGAACTGGATATCTGGGTTGTGCAGTCAAGTCACGTAGGCACGGCGCGCGTGCACTGAAAAATAGGCGCTGCCCTATGGGCTACGCGGAACGCGTGTGGGAGCGATCGGGCGAGCGACGCTGTGGATAATGCTTGCGTGAAGTGAGCCCTCCGACGAAGTCGCTGGAAGCGCCTGGAATAACTGAGCACCGGAACCTTTTATTTGAACGTATCGGTGCCAGCCTTTGTGAAAAAGCTGCCACGCAGCTTGCACGCACGTCAGCGTGGGAAAAATGCGGATACATACACATGTGCGCTACTTCGCAGACATAACATCCGACAGATCGCTTCTACGTGGACGTTTACGTTGTCGCGGAGAGAGAAGACAAAAGAGGCAGCACGTTTAACACGTAATCGATCGGGCAACGTACACATGGATATGTGTATGTTAGAGCTTCTAGACAGAATTACGATCTGATATAAAGTGTACAAAAGATTCAAAAAGTTTCGATTTAAACCCCATTAAAATATACAAACTCTGTGCATTAATTAAGCTAGGTAAGATCTATGTAGTATCTTTGATGATTTATAGTGTTCTAGCGCCCCAGGCAATGTAGGCGTTATGAGATTTACCAAAGATAAAGGCTCCTAATTGCGGCGCTACCGGTCGTTGTTTGCATGCAACCAATCAAAACTCCCATCGACCATACTTGAGGTACTTTGTTGAGCAATAGAAGCTCCAGGTGGACTTCTGGTGATCTCTGAATAAAACTGTGCCGCAGGCAACGTACGTGAATGCAGTAACATAGAAGAGAACACAAGACAACGATGGGAAAAAGAAAAATATTATGCTGAAGCAGAAAATGTTGATGTGACCGCCGTGGTATCTTCTAGCAAAGGCAAGTGCATTGCATAGCTAATGAGAGTCTTCAGATCTCCTGCTTTTCTCTTCTGAAAGAGGTGCGCTCAAAACACTCGTGCTAGACAAGCTAACAATAAATCTTATTATATTTCGCAAAACAAATCGAGGCAGTGGACTCTGTACTCAACAGGAACGCAGGAAGGAGGCACTTAGTGTGCACGACTTGTCTATGCTCGACGCGTGCCGGCCATCGTGGATTTCTTATAAAGAAAGAGAGAGAGATAGCGAAAACATTGGTTATCACATTAGCGGCACCGACTTACCTTTGTTTAGTCATCTACTGGTCATGTAGTAATTCAGTAGTTGAAACTGAAAAATGTATGACCGCATAGCAAACGATATAGAGTTGATATCCCGGGGTAGGTCTTTTCTTAGTACACACGCATCGCTCAAAACTCTCAAGGCGCGTAAAGAAAACCATGAAAGACTCAGCAGGTGGCTAAAAAAGGTCTCGGTTGCATGCAGTATAGACAGCGTAAGGAAGCTGCAGGGTTCCATGAGCAGGCACAGAATGAAAAATGCCCTCCTATAGATAGGGCGGCCAGATACGGTGATATAGAATGGGTGATCGCGCTGGAAGCAATTGGCTTTTTGGGTGGTCTCCACTGGTTGCTGATTCAAGAGTGCGGCCGGAACGAGCATCAGAAGCAACTCGGCCGGGCAGATACATTGCGGCGATCACAGCGTCTGGTCATGCTGTGGCAACCGGGAGTCTTTCGCGGCGATTGCTCGGGAACGGCGGTTGCCGTTTGGCGACTACTTTAACGCGTAATCGATACCCGCTCCGTTGCCTTTAGGTTTTCGCTCGTCCTCGTCTGCAGAACACGGGAAGCTGTATGTTAGTTTGCTTCTGGCGTAATCGAACCCGAGTCGCTAACGTATTTTTTACGCAAGTGCACTTATTTATTTATTTATTTATTTATTTATTTATTTATTTATTTATTTATTTATTTATTTATTTATTTATTTATTTATTTATGTATTTATTTATCCTTATAAAATTGGAAATGTTGGCAAATACTGTATCGCCAGCTTCTCCACAAACAATAAATTGTTCAATAATGAAACGATGACAGCATGGGGTGACATAAAAACGTCCCGCCAATAAAACACTTTCCGCAAACGTACTTAAAAGACAATAAAATAAAAGCAATGAAACAGCACGTTGTGCAGTTTTTGCTTATATGGACATGTCAATGGAATAAAACAATATAAATAAGTAAATAAAACACAAATATAAGCTAATTAATTAACCACAAACACAACCTCATTTTCATCAAAGAAGGTTAGTATAGATTTTAACGCATGCAGGTCACTGTAATGAGGCTTTACTCCATGGCCCAAGTAACTTATCTAGAGTGGCAAATGGCGCATGCTAGTGTAATAGTACGACACACCAGGGCGATTTAGAATAGGGGTCTAGAGTTTACTGTGCATTCGTGCTCCGCCCCACCTGGAAGGTGCTTTAGAATAGGGTTCCCGGCTTGCGTTATCGACATGCGATTGCATCGCCCTTTCTACAAGCGGCATGAAAACGAAAACGTAACGCCAAACGAAAAAAAAAACGAAATAATGCAATTCTCAACATTTTACAAGATGAAAAGTATACCTCAGAGTTTATTATTTTCAACGAGGAGGCCTTCCCGCACTTTCGAGATGTTCGCGGCGACGTTGAAACGACGCAAAGCAGGGTTGGGGCGTTTAGGGAAATCACGCAATTTCGGAAATTTTTCGCGAGGGGCGCAAGAAAACTCAAACCCGAAGATACCATTTGGGTTCAGCGCATGCATGGTGGCGACACACTAATTATTAAGGCACCCCTATGTTTGAGGCCCCTTATTCTAAAACAACCTATTATCTGGTCACGTCGTGATCTGGTAGCACATTAGGTTCCCCAATGGCAGCTTTTCCTTGTGCTCCCGAGTCTTGTCTTCGTACCGGGCAGAGAGAAATAGCACTGCTTACACGGCTCAGGGTTCAACTGTTTTGGGGTCCGACGCAGCAACAATTACGCCACCGTTCAAACGTACAGAGTGAAACTTTCAGCCTAATCTGATATGTGCGCGAGGAGGCATCATAGGTGTCGCAATAAGTTTTCCTCCTATATGGCAATTTATTGTTGAGACTACTTTAAGACACCAATCAGAACTTTATTAATATTTGGCAGTGGCAATCAAGCCCGCGCCGTAAAACGCGGTTACAGTTACAGTTATGACCCCCCTCCACTCCCTAGCGACGTGCTAATAACTTCCGCTAGCCATTTTGTCGTGGTTCCTCCTGCATGTTCCAGACATGTTGCCAGCAGCAGAGCCCGTTCTGAGTCATGGTTTCTGGAGGAGTACAACGGTTGGGGGCTGAGAACACAGCTAGAACCCTGTATAGCTCGCCCATAGAACGTAAAGCAAGAACGCTCACATCCCGGCTCAACTACGTTCCTTCGCTTACGTAGGACGTAATTATATTTCAAGGCTCATTCGAGGAGGACTTCGTAACAATGAGAAGATGCTGCATGACCATAGTCGAAAATTGGCGATCGCCTGAAATGATTTAATTTACTTGAAATGTCGAAATCCATCAATTAAAGACATCACCTAAGCTCAATTCACGCTCTTGACATGAATGTACATTAATATACAATATAAGAGTCGTTTCGACGGCGTAATAATAAAATATCGTCAAATTTTACAAGAAAACTTGCGCTGAGTGTGGACTGCAGCACCTGCGGGAATCACCTTTACTTATACAAATAACAAAATTTGCAAAGAAATTAGCAACAATATTTACAATGGGACTAAAATTCTACGATATCAGTATGCTTTTAAAAATTGCTGATTCTGTTTTACAAACCTGAATGACCATGTATGTATCTGTCCCAAAACACTCATTCCACTCTCCGAAAACGATCTATTAAAACCAAATTACAATTTCTGCGTCATTATCTTCTTTATATTTAAAGCTTTTTCTATTCATGTTCTTTTCGTGCTTGTTAATTGGGCCCGTCGTTCAGAAGTGGACAGCTTAAAACACGTAAGTGCAACATGTGCAACAAAATGAAACATTTGAACCTTAATTCCTCGTTGTGCTTAATTAGGTGCTCACTTGCACGTTCTGAAATTTTGTTTTCATCTTCAAATAACTATTTCGAAAAGGCGGTAATGCCATATCTGTCCCGAGGCCATTTTAGATAGAAAAAGAAACGTCGTTTTAAAAGAGAAGTCAGCAAAAGGTGCAACATTTTGCAATGACAATTTTAAATTTTCATTCTTCTCTGTCTTCGTGATTGGCTTGGACGTCACTGCATAGGGATTAGCACCGGAAGCAACCATGTAGCGTATCGAATGACGAGGGTAGAAAGGAAAATGAAATGAGATCGTTAGAAATTACGGTTCCTAGTGTTAATTGTCTGTGGCCTAGAGAAGTGAGAAGAAGCAGTCCAGATTTTCCGGGCCAGATCATCCACGTGTTATAAGACGGCGCTTTCCTGTCACTCGAACGCCCGTATACGCTACACAACAATTTAAGAAAGACCATGAGTTCACCCTCGTGTAACTCTGTTTAGAGCGCAGGGGTTTAAAGCAAGTTGTTCACGTAACACACTGTACAGCAGACGAGTATATTCGACCTAAAGAGTAACGAACAATTTTGCAAAATAGAAAGTCGGCACAACGTCAGGGTGATTTAGTATTATCATCCTTTTACGTTCTAGTTCATGCTATATTTAGTATGATAGTCATATGGGCCTTATTACTTTTGTACTGTTGCTTTTACTTCAGGGACCGAATTCACAAAGCCTTTCGTTCGTAAGTGCTGTTTTTCATTGGCTGATAGCCTTCTCTAATAATATGTCTTACATCACTATTGGTTGGCACGAACGCATTTGTGAACATTTTGTGAATACGGGAGCAGATCTTTACGCTTGGTAAACCCATCAAAGTGCTTGCTTCTTCTGTGTCTTTCTTTCGAATGTCTTCTACCTTGTAATAACGAGAAGAGGGTTAACCGAGGGGTCCGACAGCACGCGTAATGCGAAGACGTGGGATTGTTCCCCACCTGCGGCAAGTTGTTTTTTCAGCCACTTTCATTGCCATTGATGTATCATTTTTTTAGTTCAATTAGTAAGTACAAGTAATTTTCCCTATGTTGTCCTTAGTGTCTTTACTTTGTGGCTTCTCACGATATATGATTAATAAAAATCGGACCCCTCTTCTAACCTCCTTCTCGCTCTTACCTAGCGAGGGTCTCGAATCCGGCAACATTGGTGGTTTCAAGTAGCATGTGCGGGTTTATTGACCAGTTGCCTTCACCCAGAAAGACCACGTACTGTGATGCCAGCAGCAGAAAGAATATCTTACATCCGCCGCCAAGGTTTGTGAGTGGTGGCACTGGATAATACCCCGAAGGTTAATTCGAGTAGTAGTACGTAAATACCCAAGAAAGTGGATGGCGAAACGGCGCCGCGGTAGCTCAGTTGGGTAGAGCATCGCACGCGTATTGCGAAGACCTGGCATTGTTCCCCACCTGCGGCAAGTTGCCTTTTAATCCACTTTCATTGCCATTAATTTATCATTTCTTTATTTCAAATAGTAATTTCCCTTATGATGTCCTTGGTGTCTTTGTTTGTTGGCTTCTCATTGTACCTTGTAGTACCATTTGCCCTTCGACCTCAGTGACATGCCCGCAGTATTACGAAAATATTATGAAAATATATATCAAAGTTTTTCTGAAAGCTCTCGGCGACGGTTTTTACAAAAAGCGACGTGCTTGCGCAGTAGCTCGAACTTTTTTATTTGTCATGTTTTGTGCGCTTATCTGCCATAACTTCGCGCTTGGCTGCATTCATGTGAGAATGTTAAGATGTTAAGACGCAGTTGTCGGTACCACTCATTGGTCGCAGACAGATGCACCACTCGGTATGACGCCTGTCGTGATAAACTTTCCCATTATGCACAAATATTGGCTCCCTCTGCGCGCTTACAAGGAGGGCCATTCAGGCTCATTTACTTACATGAACGGCGGCTTCAAATGAGTTTCAATGCCAGTGGATGGACCTGCAGCCGAGAAACAACAAAAAGAAATTCAATGTATGTCCTTCAGGGAAGATTTGGCGGTGAAGAGCAACACATGAGCATTGGTTTTGGAAACTTATGGCATCCCAAATTCTTTCTCGTTGCCTAAAAAAGAAAACAGGCAGCAGTGAAAAGGAAGAGAGAAACATAGACAGCTAATGGTTTTTGGTTGGCAACTACACACTGCGCAAACGTTAATAGAGAAAAAAAATAACGGTGGCAAGGAGCATTGCGCTCGCACACACGAAAGCTTTGGCAGATCATGAACATGAGCAGACTTCCATGTATAAAGTTACAAATGCTATCCGGTTTTGCTCCACTTGAGCAAACGTCACTGTGTTGCCTGCAAGGTATTTTGTGTACCAACGCATGTACGAACGCACAGAAGTGTCCTCGTCAGGACAGAAACGCTGCCCTGACGAAGAAAGGTTCTTTTCGGGAAACTTTATTTCCACTTACATTCCTTGTGCCACCAACGCTCATCAATTAAAGCCTCCATCTTTGCGTGAATTTGTGTCTCATACGGCTCAGAATCAACTTTAAAGCGCTCATTCCGTTACTGCCCATCATATGGAAATTAAAAGCTTGCCGTTGGGACCACTTTCAGAAAATCGAACAGACCATCTAGGGAAGATCGTCAGACAGTAATATGGGGAGTCTGCGATGCACAAAGCCACAGTAGCGCTGCTGCGTTTCTTAAGAACCAGCCTATATGATGGCTTGTGACGAACTGAACAAACAACGGTACAACGTGTGGGTACCTGTGTGCAAAGAACAATTTAGAGTGCTTTAATATAGGGCGTACGAATTGTTTGGAGCCCCGAACACCCTTGTGTAAACCATCTTTAGGTCATGAAGCGAGTAGCAGATTTAAAATGGTGTTGAGTGCTCGTTGTTTTTGTCTTACGCTTCTGGCACCACGGTAACTAGAAAGCGAAGCTACGAATAAAATAAAAATAAATGAGGATAAAGGATAATCACTATCGTCTTACATTCTTCGATGTTTAACGGCAGTTTTGAGCAGTTATACATCATCAGCTAAGACAGTCCAGATTTGGGTGCGCCAGCGGAAAACATGTCCATTTAGGTCAATGAGCTCAGAAGTCGATGACTGATCTCGGAAATAGCGGCGGTTTATCATCCAATCCTTGTCATCTGCGTTAGATGGTAGAAAACAATAGCTTACTCCAGTATTTATTTCTTACAAACTTCACCAGACGAAATCAGGCGAAATTTGCAGACGAGAGCCATCGCTTTATTGTGGGCCACCTTGTTTCTTGATGCAAAGCTTTTGGGACAGGTATGGGGTGGTACGCCGTATCTGTGAGCCATGAAGACGTGAGCCATGAACGTCACTCGCATCTGACGCATGTGCGGTGCCGAAAACCCCATTTCGTTGGGGCCCCCACACGTTTGGGTACCTTTTTATCTTATTATTCTACACTCAGCAGGTAGCCCTATAAGGCAACACTGTGCAAGCAACGCTAGGAGCGCGGCCTTAGATGTCCCACTCCCCCCTTTTCGCCATGGAGGGCCCGTATTCGCAAAAGCCTTTGCGTTGGAATGGTTCATGAAATCACATTCCAGCCAATCCTGACGATAGACGTATTAATGAAGGCTGTCAGTCACGGCAGCGAGCACTTACAAAAGAAAAGCTTTGCGAATTCATCTACAGTTGTTTTTTGATCTGAGAAGTTTTCATGGGTTAACTACATCATATATTGACATGACAACTGATGGACGTAAAGTAGCGTCAAATCACTTATTATTAGTTCGCCTCTGTAGTTCCAGTATGACCCCGTTACACCTTCCGAATTGCATTCAGCAAGCTACTACTAGGCGAACAAGGCAAACAACATAATACACATCGGTTCTGACGTTTGCAAAAAAACAAACTCCTATAAGAACAGTTTTTTTCCCTGAAACAATGAAAGAATGGAACAAGTTACCACCAAGCGCTTTCAAGTTAAACGACTTCCCAATTGAACTGGAACGTATTTCTTTTTTCAAGGAAATGTACCTTGAGTTGCAATGTGTTCTCGATTGTGAACTTCTTTTGCGCTAGAAGATTAGAGTTGAAATAGCAGTCTCGATCTTCGTCTTTTTTGTGGTTACCGATTTGCAATCCTATTTGTACTTTTGTACTTCTTACTTTTGTGTTCTGGATTTGTGTCCTTTTTCTTGTTAACTTGACTGGGGTTGAATTAGAGGTAGATCTTTGTTCTTATGCTTGTATAGCCTCTTCACTTTTCAACCTCATTGTTGCAATGACCCTCCTAATTGGGCCAATGAATTGGTCTGCAGTATGGTTAAATAAATAAAAAAAAGTGACGTAAGGTCTGTAGGTCGAAAGCTCAAGTGTCGCGCTATGGGTGATATTCCGGACGCTATCCAATTCCGCCGTATTGCCAAATTCGCCGTCTTGTTAGCTCTGTATTGCCAACGGGGCTGCTACGGTCTTTGTGAAAGGCTCAGAATGCCGCCAGTGCAGAATCTCGCAACACGGTGGAATGCGATTGTGTCCAGGGTAGAACGCCTGGTCGCACAAACGTGTCGCGCCGCTCGTTCGGAGGTAACTATGTCGGTGCGGATCTGCTAGGTCTTCCGTGCAATAATTACGTCATACTTCGTGACTTAAGTATGAGACAATATTACGCCAAATATAAATGATGCGTACCTATACCTATATTTCATATGTGACGCACAAGTCTCTGACCTAAGATGTGAGCAGTGAGAGGAGTCTGTGTAGCCACTGCAGAGTTACCAAGTATGTATATAACTGTGTACCTTCATATTCCTGTCCCCCTTTCCCCACTGAAGGGTAGCTACCCGGGCTCTGCCTGGTTAACTCCCCTGTATTTCCTGTATCCTTTCTGTTTCTCTAGATGGGATTTCGTCGCGTTTTAAACGAGGGAGTTCGCATTGCTAGATAATTACAAAGTACGTGCACGTTTGCAATAAAATATAGAATTTTGTAGTGAGTTCAATACACCTCAATGTTTAGATTAATTAATTAATTATTGTTTTCATTGGTGCTAAGGCTAGATGAACAGCGTGGTGTCCGAGAAAAAAAAAAACTACTGTACAAGAACAAGAACATCGGAGTAAAGAATGGAACTGCTGTACCCCTGCGAACGTATGACTTTGTCCACAAAAGCCTGTGTATGGGTACAGTCGACAATTGAAAACATCATGTTTTTCTCGCCATGTTTTGACTTCTCCCTAACTTCATTGTCCGGAAGTAGACATGCGGAACAAAATGTTTCGGAGAACGAAACTACGCGTATACGCAAAGGCAGTGGACATTGTTTCTCCTATGAGAGAAAGGCGAAATGAGGGGCGTAATTAGTACATATTTTCTCAAAGTTGCGGTAAGCCATTGCTCGTTAGCAATCCTGAGAAAGAGAGGGAGGAAGCGGTCATTTCTGATATCGCGTGTGCTTCGGCCCACTCTCATAATTGAGGCAAGAAGCGAGCCACAAATGGCACTCAATAAAGTCCATCGATCAACGGACATCGAATTTCGATGAAGGCAGGTGACGGGCCAGAGGCTACGGGACGGAGGAGTGGAATTTCCTTATATTGACCTTGTACCCAAAGTATAGTGCTGCTAGACAAAGATCGCTTTCATAAATCACGAGCGTTCTTTTCAAATCCATAAATCGTATTTTTGTTGAGGCAATATAGTTCACGTTCTTAGCTATGAGTGCCGTATACGGAGCCGTTGTCCAAGCCCTCATGCGCGTTAGAACCGGCGTATAATGGAAAGCAACCAAAACACACAAAAAAGAGCAAGCCTGTCAGCTACGTTTGTGTTCACGATATAGACAATAGACGGGGTGATAATCTTTATGTTTTATGAAATTTTTAAAAAGAGTCTGTTGCGGATAACATAGTGCAAGTCCTCGAGCTGGATTATCCAGACAGGCGGACATTACTTGCAGTTTAAATCGAAACACATATTAACTTAATTAACAATAATCCACTAATTATCTGTTGAATTATTTACTTTACGGCACATATTGCAATTTAGGAATTTCAGCCAATGAGCTTGCAACGCGTATCCACTTGGAATTAATTTCCAGAGTGAGGCCAGTTTGGAGATATGCGTCATCAAATTTGAAGTGAACATGCACTGTTGTTCTACTTACTTTTTCAACAAAACGTTCTTTTATGCATTGAAGCACAAAAGTAACGGAAACGCCCATGTATTTTGTTCCACAATTTGGGAAGCAATATGTCGAAACTGGTGTCATCCTAGAAATTCATTTTAAGTGGATATGTCTTGCTAGCTCACAGGCTACACTTCGTAAATTGCAATATGTGGCGTAATGTAATTAAAAGTAAGTTAACTGGCGAATTTGTGTTAATCAGTTGAATTTGTGTTTTGATTTCTTGTGCTGGCGATGTCCGCCTCTTCGAATTATCCAACTCAAGGACCAGAATTACGCTATCCACCACAGGCGAGTTTGAAAAATTTCATAAAACATAAAAATGATCACCCTGTAATACTCAGGAACTTTAATGTCACGGAATATCTTTGAAGCATATTAGCAAAATATAGCAATACATTTAAGGTACTCCCGACACATTGCACTAGTAGACGTAAATACGGAATATATGTATTTGTGCTCAATTCTGTTTGGAAGGAAAAAAGCCCAAAAAGCCAGGTACATGCGTACTCATGAAACAAGCGAAAATTTTTCAGCAACTTTCTCCTTCTCCGCACATTTGCTGGAGAAGAGCTGCAGCTCATTGTCCCCTTTGTCAACCAAGAAATTTTATTACAAATCTTTCTTAGTGTTTCGAATGTGATTGCCTCCTACTACGCAAATATACACAACTCGAGCTACAATTTTAATTCAATAAATCATGGTTTTTAGCACGCAAAAAATACGTAAAGCAAGCGAAGGCCTACTCTGAATAATAGTTTTAAGAAACATTTGGAACAAAGGACGCCACTAAATGTGTAAGCATGCCTTTAAAGATTTCTTAAATGCAGTATAGGGCTCAAATAACCACGACCACAATGCACAATCACATTATTTCCATTGACACCAGTCACCTAAATTTACGGTAAAACGTGAGACCTACACAAAACGGTGCTACTGCATGGCCCATAGCAACAAACGGAAGAAAAGCCTGAAGTCAAGCGAATTGATTGAGGCAGCCCGTGTCACTTAGTCTCATTCGGAAAGTGTTTACTTCTTTTGGACAGTTTATGTTCGCTGAGAAGTCTAGGCATTCAACGAGAATTGTGAAGCATACCAGAGAATATTTCTCTCTTTTCTCCTGTGAAGGTTCTGTCTATTCACGCTCGTGGGGATAGCCCCCCTCCCCTAGTAAAATAGGAAAATAAAAAAGCAAGTAATAGGTGACACAGCGTTGAAGCGCTTGTGAGAAAATACAGGCCCAGTCAAGCTCGAAGAAGGACATTGAAGTGAACAGACGGGTCGCCAAGTAGCCAGAACAGGGTAGGCGAATCACACTGAAAACTCTCCAGTGCCAAGGACCAATCACGGGTCGCGCACTGGGCGGCCGTTCAACGCGCCATGCTTTTGCGCCTGCACAGCGAAGTGTCTGGATGCTGGACGACTACGGGGAACTGAATAATGCATTCCTTTTGCGAACAGTGCACTCTTTTTATGCTCCTACTGCCATTCCTTTCCATGGTTCTCGTTTTTTTTTTCGCTGCTGGTGCCATAGCGGCTTTCACTGTCAGCGCGCCCAATTCGCTGAGTCGTGAGATATTCAGCAAGTCCGCACCCGCCATACCACCGCCTCGTAACCCCCTCCGCCCCTCCCTTCTTTTCCTCCTGACCTCATCCTCCTTTCTGTTGCCAGACGCGTCAATCAGCATGCGCCAAAAGAAAAATAAGGCTAGCTTGAGCGGACGCATGCAGCCCACGTGATAAAAACAACGATACGGACGGGAGCAAGCACAAGTGTCTCCACGTTAGAAAAACACAATGGCGCAAAAGGAGAGTTGCACCCTAAAGTATAGCGCAGAAGAAGCTTTCTGGACACTAGCCAAGCGTGATTGTACAAAGACAAGCTGGACCAGGACTTTCAGCAAATAAAGGTAACGCAGCGACTACTGTATATACGGGGGGCAAGAATGGGGCATCCAGCGTGTTCGGGACACGCGTGTACCGTTGCTCCCTTTTTCCCGTTCGGCCGTTTGCTTTTTCTATAGTATAAAAAATTTTGATTGCTCCGCTTTTCAAGCTACAATTTAGGCTGCGGAAACGAAGCATGAAACGCTGGTGAAAGGTGGCCCCAACGAAGTTTCTTCATTCAACTGCCGATGGTTATAAGCTCCCAGAACAGCCCTCTCGTCATGTGGACTTTGTAATTTTTTTGTTGTTATGTGAGAATGAATGAAAGCTGTATATATCTTATACATTTCACTCAGCTGACTTCAGGGATTTGGGAAAGGAAGGACAGCGTAAATGGGGAAGGGTATATTGGACAAAAAGCTCATTTCACTCAGCTGTAGAGTGTATATGGCTCACTATCGAACGCTTCATCACTGGTCAATCGGCGGTGTCTAAGCGCTTGCCGTGATGCGCTATACATTAACGCCGGCTTCAAATTCGAAAGTAGCGCTAAAACACCTCGTTACTAGCTCCCTGACAGCTGACATATTTTCTCTTTATTAACCTCCCTACCTTTCCCTCTTCGTTCCTCTCTCTTTCCTTCTCTTTGTTATATTTACAATGACTCTCTCCACGAAAATATTTTATTTCACCTCCAAATTGTTTTTACTGCCCAGCTTATCAATTCTAAACGGCCACTGAAGAACGGCTTCAGCTCCACACGAAAAAGTGCAACAAAAAGTTACTGCGTCATGGCTTCTGCACGGTTTCAGCGTAAGCGTATAAGCGCAAAGCCACGTATGGAAAAGCGGATAAGTACGGTTGAAAAATATATGGCAACGTATCCTACGCATTTATCTGTCCTGGAATTACGAAAAATAAGGTATATGAGCAGACTTTTGACTGTAGATTTCGCGAGACAATATAAAAAGGAAATAAGGTTATGGTCTCTTTGAAGAACGAATTGGTATGTAACTTCCAAGGCAGAAAAGAGAGAAGGAAATGGGCGTAGGCTAAATAGGATCGCACAATGTTACGTCCCTACACTAGCGATGACAAAAAACAGGAAAGATACCGATGCGCCGGAAGGCCTCGGTATTTACATGACCGGACTGCAAGTATACGTGTATTTATGTGAATACCTTTGTCGCTATTATTGTGATGGTTCATGCTGCCTTCAATTTGTTTTTCTTTTTTTTTTATTGAGATGAATATTAGGAGAGGTTGGCGCCTTTATGGTGGCACCGGCTACTCCTTGTCACTTGGCAAAGGAAACAAGTTTGCGTAAAAAGGGAGAATAGCGACACGAAAGATGGCACTCAGTAGAACACTGGATGAATAAAAAATATGCAGTCCAACAGTACATGAGTCGCAAAGTTCTGTGCATAAGTCCAGTCCACGTACGCATATATAAAGTCAGATATTTAGAACAGTCATAACACTCAACACATGTAATGCACTGCAAGTACAGAACAGAAATATACATATTGCATAAAAGTTGCGATCGCCTCATAAACCAATTATGAATCACGAACAACGTGTATGTTACTCATTTAGCGCATTCGGATCATCTCATGCCTAATATTTTCCCAAAATGTTGGTCTCCTCTAAAAACTTTTTCAGAGCAAGAAGCGCTCTTTTTTGAAGGCCCGCAGTTGGCCATGGGCCAAGTATTTTTTTTAGAGTGAAAGGTCTTCTGTCTAATATCAACAAATTTGCTTGCAGTGCCCTTCTTTGTGGATTGTATTTAGTGCGCTCGAGGAGAAGATGATGCACATCTTCGTCTGTATGGCCACAAGAACACTGTGGACTAGAGACACGTTTTATCCTGTACAGGAAGTGTTTAGTGAATGCAGTACCAAGACGCAGGCGGTGTACCAATGTTTCAAATTTTCTGTTGTCTCTTAGATTTCCCGGCATTGTTAAGTTTATACATGGGTCTATAAAGTATAACTCAGAGTTTTTAGTTTGCTGATCAAACCAGGTAGTTTTGCTGAGGCGACAAGAAATCTGTCTCAGGAGCAGACGGACTTCACTACGCAATAGAGGAAGATTGGTTGTCTCCACGTTATTGTGCGCCCGATTCGCAGCTGCGTCCGCTGCAGTATTTCCAGGAATATTGCAGTGCCCAGGTATCCACTGGAATGCAACTACGTGGTTCAATGCACTTGCTTTTGTAAGTTCTTTGAGTGTCTCATACAATAGCAAAGTGTTCAAAGAGTTTTTCTTATTGCTCTGTAGTAATGTGAGAGCGGCTTGCGAGTCGCTAAAGATAACCCATTTTTGCGAATGTTCTTTTGATGCTATGAACCGCAAAGCACACATGATTGCAAACAGTTCTGCCACGGTGGAAGATGTCTCTCGGGATAATTTAAATGTTTGCTCTAGCGCTAAATGTGGAATGACGAATGCTGAAGTCGAGGAATTTTTATGACACGAACCATCTGTATAAACGTGTATGTACTGGGGATATAAGGAGTAAATTTGGAAGAGTGCCAGTTGTTGGGCGGCTACTATGAACATGTCTCTCTTAGATATAATCCCGTCAACCGATAATTCTATTTTAGGACATGTTAACATCCAGGGAGGGTAACAAACATCCACTTTGCATATTTCAAATCTTGGTAATAATGCTTTATGTTCTCGAACAACATCGTGAATTTTGCTTTCGTTTCTTTCGGTAAGCGCGAGGTTTAATGGATGATTCTCGTGTTGGGTTAAGATGCGATAAATATGTCGGCATGTTTCAACCGTTCGTATGACTGGAAATGGTGGGTGACGAGCTTCAGCAATTACTAAAGAACTCGAGGTAGCCTGCGGAACCCCAAGACACACTAGCAGCCCTCTTGCCAGTAAACGTTGAAGACGTTCCTCAGAAGATTGCGATAAACCATGGAGAATAGGAGCCGAGTAAGCAATTTTTTGTTTTATGAGTGCGTTATGAACATGTAGTAGCGAAGAGACTGATCCCCCCCACGTTGTACCTGCGAGTCGCCGAAGTACGTTTATTACTGCATTGGTCTGCTTTTCAATTGCGCGGATGTGTGAAGCCCATGTTAGCTGGCGGTCAAGAATAATTCCAAGAAATTTATGCTCTTTCACAAACATCAAAGTTTGTCCACTAAGCGTAAGTTGGAAATCATTCAGCTGTCGTCTAGTAAAGGGAAGTACGGCTGTCTTTGCGTATGAAAGACTCATGCCTCTTTCTTTTAAAAAGATGTCGATACTATCAAGTCCCTCTTGCAGCGTTGTTTGAATGTCTTGTATATGAGATCCAGAGGCCCATATGCAGATGTCATCTGCGTACAGCGAATACTGTAGACCAGACGGGAGCTTTAGTGGCAAGGCTGCCATGACGCAGTTGAATAAAAACGGACTGAGAACACTGCCCTGCGGAACGCCCTGTGTGATGCTGTGATAATTACTCGCGCCTTCGATTGTTTCCATAAATATTTTTCTGTCTTTCAAGAAATTTGATACCCATCGTAGTGCTCGACCGTGTAGGCCAAGCTCTAACATACCAGCAAGGATGTGTATGTGACTTACAGTGTCGAATGCTCTTTGAATGTCTAAAAATACTGCTACTGTCACATTTCCGCAACTTCGTTCATGTTCGACGCATGTGGCAATGTCTAATACTGAATCCATTGTACACCGATTTTGTCGAAAACCGGTCATGTAATTGGAAAACATATTTGTGTGTTCACACCACCACTGCAGTCGACAGTCTATCATCTTCTCCATTAGTTTGGAAAAACAGCTTGTGAGGCTGACGGGTCGGTAGGAGTCAAGACTAAGGGGAGTCTTTCCTGGTTTTAGTACTGGAGTTACCCGGGCTAATTTCCATGAATCTCGCAGAGTCTCTCTTATCCAGATGTCATTATATATCTCCAAAAGAGCCATTCTTCCTACAGGACCTAGGTTCTTTACCATCGTATACGTGACACCATCTGGGCCTGCGGTTGTCTTTGTACGGCATGACGACAGAGCACATGTCAATTCATTTAGACTAAACTCACAGTCAAGTTGAGGATGTTGTGACATGAAGCACGCACAAACTTTCTGTTCTGCTAGTGTTATCGAACTTGTAAATTGTAGGCAAGTGAACAGAATTCCTGGTCTGGATATGGGTTGGCAGAATTCGTCAGCAACAGATGTTTCCGGAGTGCTTCGAGCTACGGCAAGGGCTCGGAAGGGATGGCTCTGGGTAACTGGACCAGTAAAAGATCGGACAACTGACCATATTCTGGGAACTGGAGTAAAGGGAGACAACGACGCGCAGTATTCTCGCCACCTTCTCGTACCTAATTTTTGTAAGCGTCTGCGTGAATTTGACCGAACTTTCTGTGCCATCTTGTAGTCATCCAGCTTTCCACTGCGGCGGTAAGCCCGTTCTGCTCGTCTTCTAATTGCTCTTAGATATTCATATTCCCCGTCGACTGCAGCGTATTCATTTGGAACAATGACTTGCTTTGTGCAGATCTCGTAAGACTCACACAAGATATTTGCAAAACTTTGAAAGCTCGGATTTTCGCCCAATGAGTTACTCAAGTGGTGACGAAAACTTTGCCAATTAGTATATTTTGAGTAGCGCCGGGTCCCCTCAATCCGTATGAGGCGATGTTTTACCAGGATTGGAAAATGATCACTACCATGCGTTTCTATGTCCGTTGACCATTCAACGCCATCAAGAAGGTCTTGTGAGCAGAGCGTGACGTCTATACAGCTTGAGTAACGAAACCCCCGCAAGAACGTTGGAGAGTTGTCATTTAACACGATAAGATTACTTTTTCTGCGGCAGACTCTATTATGCTTCCACGGGAATCGTTATATTCACTGCCCCAGATGACGTTATGTGCGTTGAAGTCCCCACAAACCAGCACATGTGAGTTTGCGATACCAAACACATTCACCAAGCTGTCTACTGATATTTTGCTAGCACATTGTAGATAAAGACTGATCACTGTGACACTTGTATTTCTGAAACATATCTTGCATGCTACGAACTCCGGTATATTTAAATCGCTCGACTGTATTAAATAGGACGGCAGGTCCTTTCTCACACATAACATCGCTCTGCTATTTCCAGCGATGCGCGATGATTTATATATAAGATAGTTTGAAAGACGAAGAGAGAGAGAGAGAGAGATGCAAATGAAAGGAAGGCAGGGAGGTTAACCAGACTTAAAACGTCCGGTTTGCTACCCTGCACTAGGGGAAGGGAAAGGGGAAATAAAGACGGAAAGAAGAGCGTGACAAAAATGAAAGCATGAGAAAAAAAATATGAGAAGGGACGAAATGGGGTCATTAGAGTCTTTCTAATAGGCCACTGTCACGTAGAAAAGTCAACAGAGCCTTGACCGACTTTTGCTGCGACGACAGGTCACGTCGGCATTCCAAAACTGACTGTTCTGAAAGTGGCCTGTCGTCAAGGCGCGCCAACGCGGTCGCTAGTGACAGCCGGTGCGCGCTGTATCGAGGGCAGTGGCAAAGCACGTGTTCGATAGTCTCTTCGCCGCCGCAGTGTCTGCAAGCCGCGCTTTCATCCATACCGACTCGGAAGGCGAAGGATCTTGTATAGGCGACACCAAGCCACAGTCGGCAAAGTACGGCTGTTTCGAGTCGAGAGAGTCCAGGCGGGGGTCGAAGTCGAAGGGATGGGTCCAGTCGGTGTAGACGTGTATGCTTTAAGCTGGGTGTGTTCCATAAAGTTTTGATGGCTTCATTTGCAAGCACACGAATTTTCGTTGCAGCGTCTGTTCTTGAGAATGGGATGGAGTCTTGTAAGCCCTCCTCGTGTGAAGACGAAAGTCATCTCTTACGCCTGCCTCCTGTATACATAAAACAGGAAAGTTATGTTGAGCTAGTAGTTTGCGAAAATCAGCTGACTTTTTTCGAAGGCTATTAGCATTCCACTGAAATACGAAAATATTGTTGTAACGATTATTCATTGTAAGCCTGCCGTGGGGCTGTTGGTGGTTGTGGAAGCACCAACGATTCCATAGAAAGCAGTGCTTTTACCTCTGGTAGGTTGTTTGCTTGTGGAATGGCACTTAGAATTGCACGCAGAGCTGTGAATAGCATGGGCAGGATCATCTGGGCTACGGGTAAAGACGCGTAATCACCAAACGAAGCTGAAGCTCCATGCGCGCTCGAAGCAGGTCGCTGAAGAATTGACTGAGATGGTCGCTGGGATGACTGGTGTGGTTAAGGCGAATGCTGAGGTAGTCGCTCAGATGTTAACTGAGGTTGCTGTGTCGATGGCTGAGGGCGTTGCTGAGAAGGTCGGCGAATTTCACTCGAAGCCTGGGCAAGGTGAGTAGCATTCTCTGAAGGTGGATCGTGTCGCTCGCTGTCAGAACGTTGTCGACCTGAGTGCTTTAGGGCTGCAGAATAGCTCATATGGACCCCTTGCTCCTTTTCTTTGTTAGGAGTTGGAGGCGCACATCTTACAGCATCAAGGTTGGGTGGGGACGCATTACGAGGAGGCAGCCTTCCATATTTTAACTCATGTCTGCGTAACCTTGAGGCAGCTCTGCTCTGAGGGCACCCGGAGTAGGAAGCTGTATGGTTTCCGCCACAGTTGGCACACTTTGGCTGACACACAGACTTGCACTCTGAATGGTTGTGGTCTTCTGAGCATATCTTGCAGCGACGCTGACTGCGGCAGTTCTTCGATAGATGTCCAAATCTCTGGCAGTTGTAGCATCTTAGAGCAGGGCCATGATATTCTTCTACGGGGTGGCTCATGAAACCTAAATGCACTTGTTGCGGCATTGGTTTGTCTTCTCTGAAATGGAGGATGACGGTTCTCAGAGGGCGTGATTCTACCGCTCCGTCTTCTTGGCGATTGTAGCGCGCCTGACGACGGGCAGATGTCACTCCAAAATCCTTCAGGAAGTCAACCAGTTGTTCTTCCGTATACTCAATTGGCACATGGCGTATCTTGCCAACATTCTTGGTATAAGACGCCGGAATGAATGGCTTGACTTCCAAACCAGCAACTTCGCTCATCGACAGTAGATGTCTTGCAGATGAGACTGAAGTGACGTTGACAGAGAAACTTCCATCTCTATTCAAGCGGAAAGACTGCACTTTTTATTTTGCCGCAGAGACAATTTCCGACGCAGCGCGGTTTGGATTCACGTGCCAGAAGTTGCGTCCTTCCTGTGATGGTTGTCATGTTTTGCTGGGGTGTAAATTTTATGTGGAAAGAAGTCGCCAGGGCCGTTTTATAAGTATACCAACACCCCATGGTAGTGTGGTACTAAAAAAAAGGTAAAAGTTGACGTTATGCCTACCGTAATTGTGTGTCATATTAAATGATGAATCAATGGTTTTTTGCCGTAGTAAATAGTCAACTGAGGAAATAAACGGCACTTACTGTCCGAATAGCTTTTAACCTTTGGACTTTATTTTACCTTAGGGATCATAGCGCTGCTTAAGTTGAAATCTAGCCAAAGACGGCCGGAGTGTGAATGAATGCTAATTTTAGATTTGCTATGTTCGTTCTGTCGTCGGCGTCGTCGTCTTTGTTGTTGTTGCTGTTGTTTAATAACTGCACACAGATATGGGAAGGTGGGATTCATCAAGAGCCGGCTATCCCAATACCCACGTGAGACATTGCAACTGCCTGTTTCCTCATAAATACATACACACATGCCGCAAACACATGAACACACCGAGTCTGCATAAGATATGTGTAAACAATGTAAAGAACAAACCAAACCAGTAGAAGTGACCCATCCACAACCCCAATGGATATCCGTTTATGTACACTGTTCAGCAAAATACGATTATTTGCGCAACAAATGAATGTCATATTTTTTCTATTATTCCTGACAGTTACCACTCAATTTACGTAAAGTTCCTAAAAACCTACGAACCAACTTAAGCGAATCAGATCGATGTCCACAAAAAAATCGCCGAAGGCCTGTCAAGGCAAATCTCTGTTTTTCAAGACATGACTTTGGTTACAAAAAATGCACGTCTGTTCAAGTGACTTAATTTATTTCGAAAATGGAACCAGTCTTGGTCACACTGTAGACAGTCGATGAGCAAGAGCCTCACAAAAGCGTATGCAGTGTCGTAATAGGTGCAGTTGCAGACTGCCTTCTTTTTCACGTGGTGTAAAAAGTGAGGTGCGTATGCCACGTCATCGATCAAGATGCAAGCATGGCTCTGCCGCCTGGCGAAATAGGCAGAAAGCGGTGTTCAGGCGAGACGTAGTTCAGTCTCGAGTTGAGTCACCGCTCCAGCAAAGCTCGGAGCGCAATCGAAAAACTCGTCGCCGTTCCCGCCAGCCGGATGCGTTCGATCCTGGCCGTGCACGTGCTCAGCGCTTTCCGGAATTCGCCGCCGATGCGGAGGCGAATGCCTGAGCGCTGTTGACGGGCCCTCCCTCATCCGCTACTCCGCTCCGGTTACCACTGGAGACAGCAAAGAGGCTGCCGATAATTATGGATCCGCACTAGGTCGCCTCCAGCGTTTGTAGCTTGCCCCGCAAAATACGTGCAGCGTGGCAGGTGTGAGCTCATCGGGGGCCAAATTCACGCATATTTTCGCCCTTGACAACGGTGGCTAACAGTCCTCCTGGCGATGGGAATGGCCAGTCTCGACTGTAGCCAGAAAAAGGCACTCCTCATCGATTTTACGTTCCCCCCGACCCGATATACTAGAGATCACTATACATGCCTATCTACATACATACATACATACATACATACATACATACATACATACATACATACATACATACATACATACATACATACATACATACATACATACATACATACATACATACATACATACATACATACATACATACATACATACATACATGTATGTATGTATGTACGTATGTATGGCACGCAGTTTTCTTGCCAGTGTTGACAGCTCTGCATGTTGGTGCGCCCATCCTTATCAAATTTCCTACGCGTGTCCCTGTTTTTCTGTCTACGCATGAGTATTTTCGTTATATAAATACACAGGTTGGCAGAGGTGTATCTGCTAAATTAAAAGAGTTCAGCACGATTCTGGCAGCCCCGGTGGAAGGGACTCCTTCGTATAAGCTATCGCGTATAGACCTCCCGTGTTGGTCACGAGCAGTAAATTACTGACCGTGGCTGCTTCAATGTGGAGCGAAAACGAGTGCAGCGAACTTCGCGGAGAAGTCGACGCCTCTCGTCCCTGTCTGTGGGGGCTCATCACGCGCTACATCAGGATGAGTAACGTAGTCGGATGACAAGTATGCATCCGCTTTTTGTAACCCTACATCGCACACAGGGATGATACGACGGAAAGCAGCTGAATTATGCCACGTCCTTCTGACGCACTGCACCATTTTCGGCGAGCCGAGCACACGCACTTTCATGCAAGTTGCCAGTCACTGCGAGACGCGATATCTCGCAATGCTGGAACGTGTATGCCGTTCTGTGCTCCTGTGTAATGAGATATTTCTTGTGGCAGGTGCTCCTTCACCTCTACAATGGATAGGGCTCGCCACGCCTACACCACTGTAGGATTAAAAGCCCGCTTGGCACGGATGCCCTTCAGCCGGTTCTCGGTTATATTTCAGCGCAGAACCTGTTGCGGGTGGAATAACCGGAGTTAGAAAGGCTAGCCTGCTGATACCGCCCAGTGATACCGAGGATTTGTTCGGGGTATAATTGCTGTCAAACATTCTTCGCCACAGAGCCGATTTTCTGATGCCGACATCCAGGGGTACAGGTTACAGAAGGTTGTTACAGAGGTAGGTGTTTCATGCCTTCAGTCAAGTGAATCAGGAGCATAAACTTCCCGACTATTGGTTGTCAAGTTCGCTGTTACATAAATTCGCACTCGCCTGCTGAACAACAAACAAGCGGGCTGGATGTTTGATGCGGAAAAAACAAACAGCTTCTGCATCGAGACAGACAGAAGGGGCGGAAATTACGCCTGTCGCTTACCTCAACTACGCATGAAAACTACGTGAACGCTGTCAAAAGTAAGAGAAAGAAAGAAAACAGGGAAAAAACAGCAATCTACAGACATCCTCCGAGTAGGAGGCGTGGTGCAAGGGAAAACCACTGCCATGTATACGTATTCTCGTATATTGGTTGTTGTTTCATTCGGTGTTATGGCATTTATTTTGCTATTTTCTACATTTTCTTCAATTCTGGCGGCGCCTCTGTTCCTGGAAACAAGAAAATTAAAGTTCACTTTTTCGTAGCATGATACTTTACTCTGCGTTCCCAGCTTATTACGTGGTTTAACGGTGATAAAACGGTAGATTAGGAACTGTTAGACATAAAAACTGTATAATGCGGAATAGCAACAATACTCTGTTGATTACAAATAATAGGTACTGCGCCAAGCTTGAAGACGTTGAATAGAGGACGTCTACTTTGGCCTATTGATATATTATGGGGTTTTATTTCTAATCATCATCACCCATCCCAGTACTTTCCCTCCCCTTCCCTCCTCCCCAGTGCAGAGTAGCAGAATGGAGCGCACTAGCTCAGTTCAACCTGCCTGTGTTTCCTGTCAATAAATTATATCTATCTATTTAGTTATAATGAACGAAAAGAGAGGGGGGTTAACCGAGGGTCCCGATTTTTATTAGTCATATCATAAGAAGCCAACAAACACTGACACCAAGGACAACATAGGGGAAATTACTTGTGCTTAATAAACGAAATAAGGAAACGATAAATTGATGGAAATTAAAGTGGATGAAAAAAAACAACTTGCCGCAGGTGGGAACCGAACCCACAACTTTCGCATTTCGCGCGCGATGCTCTACCAATTGAGCTACCACGGCGCTGTTTCCCCATCCACTTTCTTGGGTATTTATGTGTACTAGTAGAACCCTGGGGGAGTTGTGGGTTCGGTTCCCACCTGTGGCAAGCTGTTTTTTCATGCACTTTAATTTCCATTAATTTATCGTTTATTTATTTCATTTATTAGGCACAGGTAATTTCGCCTATGTTGTCCTTGGTGTCAGTGTTTGTTGGCTTCTTATGATATGACTAATAAAAATCGGGACCCTCGGTTAACCCCCTCTCTTCTAGTTTATTACACAATGAGGGTCTCGAATCCGGCAAAATTGATGCCTTCAGGTAGCATGTGTGAGTTTATTGACCAGTTGCCTTCACCGAAAAAAGATCACGTTGTCGTGACGCCTGCGGCAAAAAGGGCGTTCCACGTCCGTCGCCAAGGTCTGTGAGTGGTGGCGCTGGCTAACACTCCCAGGGCTCTACTAGTACACATAAATACCCAAGAAAGTGGATGGGGAAACAGCGCCGCGGTAGCTCAATTGGTAGAGCATCGCACGCGAAATGCTAAAGTTGTGGGTTCGGTTCCCACCTGCGGCAAGTTGTTTTTTCATCCACTTTAATTTCCATTAATTTATCGGTTCCGTATTTCATTTATTAAGCACAAGTAATTTCCCCTATGTTGTCCTTGGTGTCAGTGTTTGTTGGCTTCTTATGATATGACTAGATATAATGAAGAAACTCTTACAATACTTATATAAGGGTAGCATTTGACATAACGTAGAAAAACGATATCACAAAATGCAAAAAAAAAGAATACTGTTCCTGCCTATATCATCATCGTATTGTTGGTATACGTGCATATCTGCTTTACTTTAGCAATAGCTAACAATTGTCATAGGTCTAGTAATGTGGAAGGTTGGGCTATTTGGTGATTATTCATCATACCTTCATGGTGAAGCAGCGCATTGACACAGACAAGGCGAAGACACGCATCAATACACGACACCCGCCTTGTAACCCGCCGTGATTGCTCAGTGGCTATGGTGTTAGGCTACTGAGCACGAGGTCGCGGGATCGAGTCCCGGCCACGGCGGCCGCATTTAGATGGGGACGAAAACACCCGTGTACTTCGAGTTAAGTGCACGTTAAAGAGCCCCAGGGGGTCGAAATTTCCGGAGTCGTCCACTACGGCGTGCCTCATAATCAGAAATAGGTTTTGGCACGTAAAACCCTATAATTTTTTAACCCGCCTTGTCATTGTCCGTGCGTTGCTTCAACACCAAGGTATGATGTTGTTTGTCGCAGCAAGGACAACCCAATGCTGCCACTGTACGTCATCTTCCATCACCCATTGACCTGTTCATAGAGATGTATAACACTCGTAAAAGCGAGCTTCTTTTTATATTCACTCGGCCATCACTGTGGGAACTGGTGCCGCAACTTTTCACCAGGCTCGACGATCGTCCTCGCAATCTGCGCTGTGAACGGCGTGCGGCAAGGGAACGAATGAACAAAGCACATGCGCACCGATTGTCACCTCAAATATTTATTTTCGTGTATAGGACAAGATACAGCTTGGGGAAGTGAAATTTATCACAGAAAAGGTGAAAATAAACACAGGCGCGCATAAAATTGGAGACAGTACTTTGCTAACCTGCGTGTGGCGACATAACATAAAGCGCCGCGAGAACTGAGGACTGATAGGGCAACCAATGAGCAACAAGTGTAGAAGGTAAGGAAATAGAAATACATGCAATGGGAACCTGAGAGTGAGAAGGCGGCTAGCTGCTTGTGAAAAGTTACAGTGAAGCGTGTCGAGTGTCAGCATTTATTTATTTATTTATTTATTTATTTATTTATTTATTTATTTATTTATTTATTTATTTATTTATTTATTTATTTATACCCTCCTGGCCCGAATGCATCACAGCGCCGAGTGGGTAGAGCTGAATGAACTGCAATGTGTAAAAATAACATGTTTAGTCATACAGGTTTAGCTGGTGATAAATAGTAAAATAGCTCATAGAAGTGCGTGACAGATAAGGAGATTTTTTTTAGTTTTACAGTACTAGCTAATTTTGCCAGTATGAGATGGAACTTTTCGAGTAATTGACAAATTTTAGTTAAACAGTGCTAGTTAATGCTGTAGGATATGAAATTATTAGTTTGTAATGGCTACGATTACTTTGGGCAAGTGATAACTATAAATGAATATGTGAGGCAGAAAGGACTCTAAGAAAACTTCAGTGTGGCAATATTCGATGCCAGACTTATAAAGGTGATTGATGCGGCGCGATATATGTTGCGGTAAAGATACAAGTTCGTCGTGGAGCGAAGAATGATGATATAGCTTATGAAAGGAAGTAAACCTCGAGATTTGAAGGCGGAAAGCAAGAGGTGGAAGTTTAAAGATAGCTTAGTTGCAGTTATACTAGCAGTTCGATCATTATTTTAACAGATAAATCAAGCAGAGCAAGTTTGGACAAGTACTATTGAGGTAATGAGGCCAGCGTAATTAGGATCTCTTACGGCCGATGCATACCGTAATATTGGTCACAGAAATGTTTTGTACTGCATCAACTTAAAACAGGACGGTGCATTATAAAAGTTGCGGCGCAAACAACCCAAAGTTCGATTCGCTTTGTTAGTAATTGAGCACTATTGGTTGTCCAGGTGAGATTAGCGGTACTATGAAGGCCAACATACTTGTATACAAACATAGCATCGAACGTAGTGTGTTTGAATAAGTACAGATAATTAGTATTAATCTGGGACACGAGCATAAATTTGCATTCCTTAGTGTTTAGTTCCATAAGGGATTCGTTACACCAACTGTAGTTTTATTTCTCTAAATAAAACGCAATCATCTGCGAACGGATGTACACCCGTGAGCAAAAGTGTACGGACGACAGGGTCGCCGGAAAAACAGAATTTCTTCGTAGTTAACATGCATAAAAGGAAACTCACGAGCGCACTAGAAAGTTCTTAATGTCAAGTTTGGACTGCAGTCTTTAATTTCAAGTTGCATTCACAGGCAAAGCACAAAATTAGTCTTATCGCGGAAACCCTGGTCCGTATACTTTTGCTCACGGGCGTATGTTAGAATTATTCATGGAAGGGAGGGCGTTTATATATATGAGAAATAAAAGATGCCCAAGGATTGAACCTTACCGCACGCCAGACTCTACCACTTTCAAGGAAGAGTTATGGTCATTAGCAGAAGTTAATTGCGAGCGATTAGTGAGAGTGCACTCTATCCAGCGTAAGGCATTAGAATCGACATTTAGGTGCTGAAGCTTATGAAGAAGTTCACAGCTCACTTTCAAGTGCTTCCGAAAAATTGAAATATATATATATATATATATATATATATATATATATATATATATATATATATATATATATATATATGTATATATAATCAGTAATATAACATTTCTCTAAAGCCCAGTGTAGTCTCTGAGTGAAAGAGGTTAGTTGTGCCTCGTATGCACATGATTTTCGAAAACCGTACTGTGCCAAAGAGATAAGCAAGTTCAACTCAAAGAAATAGAATATGCGAGTGAATATTATAGGGAATCAGTAAGCTGGTACTTGAATTCGGAATTCATCATGAAAAAGAAATAAAAAAACTCGCGACCAGCAAGGATTACGAGCATTTTTCCCATACACATTGCGGGTTCTGTTCTTCGGTGCCAACACCATTGGCACCAAAGCCTTGAGCAACGCATTTAATTTTGATACGTTTGGTAAGGAGTGACGAAATAGGGGGATGAGGACCTCATAATCGTAATCAAGCAGATCCTTTGAGTCGCTATAAACAAATAATTTGGACTTAAAGGTTAGTGCCTCACGGCTGTGCTAAACCAGGACTACTACTATTAACTGTTTGCTACAAACCATGTGGTAGTGATCATCAGTTTCTTTGAAAACCTCATGTTTTCAACTAATACTTTACAGCATGTTCTAATACGTGCACTTGGTTCCTACTGCATTTGTTAATTATATGTCCTAATTATAAAGACACACGCAGAGGCATACAAACTTTATAAATGTGCAACTAAAAGCACTACGAGCGTAACAATGAAAACCGAACCAACTTGAACATGACCGATAATTAAGGGTGCTTTTACTCCGCTCATGAAGACCAAATGTTATCTTTTGGGTAGCATCATTCTGTCGTATCGTTTAGTTAGAACTACATTTCTTTAGGATTTCTTATGTATTTCTAAGCTTAGTACTGCTCATTTTGACAGTTGCATAGTTGTGAGATAAATGAGCTTAAAGCAGTTTAACATGAAAGGAAGCTCCACGAGAAGAACAGTCACAAGTAGTTGACTTTTATATAGAATTCGCTGGAGTTTTCGAATAAACTCGTCATGCTTTTATATAAAATAAGCAATGCCTTCTGCGCGTTGATATTGCAGGACGACGATGAGAAGGAACTGCGACTGGTGGAATAGTTTAGTGTAAAGCTTGGCAGCGCTGTGAAAGTGTATGTCCAGGGAAGCTGGTTAAAACTACCGCTACAACAGCTGAGGGGGATATGCAATGCTTTATTGCTTTGGAGTAACGATCGTAATGGTAATTTGGGGTAATTGTAGCAATGGTAATGTTGGCAGCACGCCGCCGCTGGTCGTATTGCCGTTTCGTTTTCCTTTGTTGCTCCTCGGGAGTCCTAACTGTGCTTAGAACGTACTGGTGGGCTATTCGGTTGGTCATAATGAAATGTTCTAGTACAGCGGTCATGTTTTTTTTACCTTGTTTTGAAGTGCGCTGCCATATTCAAACTAACTATGCATGGCCTAACCACAGCGGTGCTGCAACAATAAGGAAATCAGTTGCTAGACTGGTTCTATTATGTATGAAAGGCTAGTGACGTCACTGCGCACGTCGCAAGCTGCGCAACAGTAATCTTTCCTGGGAAACGTATGCGGGGATGTTGCTTCGCTGTTCTTATCAGTAGCGCTTTATCATCAATTATCTGGTTTGGATGCTTGCTTTGTGCTTGTTCTATTGAAACGAATGCTGTGCTGTATGTTGTATGCGGGATACCTAATAATATATGTGCCTTTAGTTTCCATCGCTGAAGTTATCTTTTTGTGAGGACGCGCAGCGATAAATCCTGACCAACTAGAGGCCAACAGCTTCGGTTTCAAAATTACGGAAATTGCTTTAACATGCTGGCCCAAACGGAATACTAGTCGACGTATTGGGACGTTATAACGCAAAGCTATTGCAATCTGTTTTTCACCACGATTGCTGAAAAATTTTTCGGGCCACCACCCTTCACCTGTCGGGCACGTGACGTTACGAAAAGCGCAAAAACTTACCATCTGATAAGAAGTGTACGTACTGATTATGCATGATTAGCCGGAACAAAAGAAAAAAATGTATGATCCTATACCTGTTTTGACATTAACCCTACGCTGATGGCGGGGAAAATTTTTCGGACTGTGCCCACTTCGCCTGCCTGTGATGCGATGTCACAAAACCACGAAAGCTCATCGTGTCAAAGTGACGAGTACGCATTCAAGATGCAATGGTATCCCGTACAGAACGAAGTTTCTTTTTATATATATGGGCGTAGACCACCTCGTTTCGAAATGAATTGAACATGGCTACCCGCCGATCACTCTGGCACTGGCGACTCGGAGCCAGCGGCGAGAACGAATTCCTCTGTGTGCAATGAAAATTATGGGGCAACAGTATACCCGTTGTAGAGCCCTTTCGGCAGGTACGCGACATCGCTCTGTCAACTCTTCTTCGGCGATGATCTGCTTTGGCGGCATTTTTGCTTTGCCGTGATTTTCGACCAGCCACCGCAAACTAAGCAACGGGGAGCGGACCGCTGGCTGCCGCCGGCGCCGCCCTCCTGATCCTCTTATCTATAGCAGTGCGCTCGCTCGGACTCCCCAAAACCATCTCCACTGGTCGCGCTCCTCGCCTCTCGTAAGCAAATCATATAAGAAAAACCTGTCAAGGTAGGCAATTGTATTTGCTTTCGAAGAAAACAAAAGCGACCTTCTATAATTGAGGAAAGCGTTTGACTGGACCGTTCAAATAACACTGCGGGTCACCGCCTGATGCCTGCGTTGGCGATTAAGTATGCTTGTCGTCAGAAAATTGGAATAAATTCAGAATAGAGTAGCTTTACGTGATATGTCCCATGGTTTTTTCCGAAGAGCTGCAAGTGCTAAACGACTGAAGAGACGTTACATTTAAAGTACTTTACTCATAAGGCTCCATCATACTTAATAATAAGTCAGGATTGCCTGCAAACATATCGTTTGCTAATATATACAGTATGATATATCGGATTACTGGATTAGAACATTATGTAAAATATTTTTAACAGGTGAATGTTAATAGCCACCATTAGTGGTGTTGAATGCCTATTAATAATTTTCTCTTGTGCTAAATGAAGTTCGCAGATGTATCGTAATTCTGTCCTCTTAGTGGTGCTCGACAGCAAAATATGTTTTCATTTCTCTTTTGCTTTCGAACACCGAAGGAGAACAGAAAGAGCAATCAGAAGTACAGTTGTTTCTCCTGAGAGGGTCTCTACTTAGCGAAATCAAACCTTCTGCCGCATTTCACTGATTAATAATTCGTTGGACACCGCATATGAAACTAAAGATGACCATCGTTCATCAAAAGACTACGACTGCATTAGTCAAGCAGAAACCGATCGCTAAAGTAATGAGGATACACTATCACCGGAAAAATGGCTCGGATTCTCGCGCCAGGCATTCCACGGCAGGATGCGTTATAAAGAAATAAAGAAAGAACAGAGGCCACGGGAATCATAAGAATGCAGCTCTTTGGGCTTGTTTCTTTTTAACCACACGCGATGACTAATCAAATAAATAAAATAAAGGATGCTTTCATTTCCACAAAGCAGCGTGATTCTTACCTCCACAAGGCCGTCCAGTCAATCACGCGCTTATCTAGAAATGCGGTGCTCATGTATGCGACCACATGCAAGCACACATCATACACCGACATATGCGCACATAAAAATGTTCGTGCACAGCAACAATCTCCTCCAGGTAGTCTAAGCGACGGGATTCTCGGTGATTTCGGCAATGCAACGACATTAGAAGGCTGAGGCATGTAAAAGAACCTAATAGCCCGTGACTAAGAAGAGAACGAAAACACAAAAGACGAAAGTTAATTCGTGAGAAGTTGAAATAATGTGACACACACAAGGACCAGAGCAGACCTCGAAATGCCGAAAGGCGAATATCGGGGCAGGAGTGGTCTCGCTCGCCGTCGGCTCACGAGAGGCAGCCGTCGGGCGCCGGAGTTGACGACAGGACGGCGGCATTCCCCGCGTTCCGGCGGCGTGGTTACCGGGAGACGTGTCTGGACTTCCGATGGAAGCAGCCTACTTCTCGGTAATGCAGGCGGGCGCGAGATGGAGGCACCGTAGCAGCGACGCAAACGAGATGGCAAATAAGGCACGGCAAAAGAAAAAAAGCGTGAATCTCGTGCCAGTTTGATTCAGCTATGGCACGCCAGCGCAAAGAAGAAGACGGGCCGACTAACTCACACGTAAACGAAAGAGAAACGGTCGTCCAACAGTCACACAAGTACGGTTCCGAACGAAAGCTACCACTGTCCTTAGCGCTTTGCGCCCATGCATTACCGGAAATCATGTTTGCGCTTCTTCATCGCTTTTACCTAATCTGGGAGAGCGCGTTAAATAAAGGACGATGAAGACACAGGCTTTGCGAAATACTGCCTTATTTTGCCTGTTTTCACGAATGCCTGTGTTATTGGACCTGTTTCAACGCCTAAATTGCGAACTAAACGTTGTTCTTGGCAGATTAGTGCAAGTTTCTTCGTAAACAATGTCATAAGCATAGGTGACTGCCTTCTATAATTTAAAAGGGGCAGTACCGCAGGAGCAATTACATTAAACAGAACATTTTTCTCACTTGCCCGATTAGGGTAATCAGTACTATTTCTCGCTTAACGTCACAAAGCATGTTTCAGATACTAACTGCGAAAACAAAAACGACATCTGTGATTCACCAATCTTTAATTAGTCAGATAAACTCGCGTCTGTGAACGCGCTAAACCGCTGCGGAACTATATACACATCTAACTTAATATGGTACACACACGTTGATCAAATATGTGCGGAAAGAGTAACACAAAGCAGATAACCTCAAGAGTAATTTAACGCGAAAGAATAAATCAACGCTATTTATAATATGCAAGACTATATATATACAAGTACCACATGCCTTAAGCCAAACTTTAAATATGTGCAAATGCCACGTAGGTGGACACAAAAAAAAGGTAATATTCTTTGCAGTTGCTTGGAGATAGATTGTTTTTTCATTCCGCCTAATTACATAATTAGTATTGATTATTTAATCAGATTATAATGTTAGAGTTAGCTGAAAAGTGCCAACTAGAAAATTGTAGAGTGACATGAAAAACTCCCGATATAGCTTTCTGTTGCTCTATATGTGCATCATATACACACGCCCGCAAATACACGCAAAATTGCCGCGCGACCTGGCCGCTCGAGGCATACTTGCGTGTATTCAGGGGCTTCCATTACGCTCGTAAAACACTTTAATGTAGAACTTATTGAGCAACAGAAAGCTGTATCGGGAGTCTTGTTCTGGGTTATTACCGCACGCTAGTAGGTTAGCTTTACTCTTGTTTCTGTTTCCTGTGTAATTTTTTGTGAACATAGTTTTTTGCCTGCTCGAACCAAAACGGCTTCGTATTCTGACGTTGCATTCAAACTTTACAAGCTTGAATGTCTTTTATTCAAGCCTTTCCAGTACGGGATATCGATTTTTTTTTTGCACGATAGAACAGTGCCGCTGTTTAATATTGATAAAGAAAGCCTTAACCTGGAAGTCAAGGTGCTCTTTACATAGGACATCACCTTACACGAATTATTGATCAAGAAGGGATCATTTGGTCGAACGGCCAACTTAGTATTCCGCTGTAGACACGTCAGAACACTTGCGTCCGCCTCCCTTCTTCGTACTTCATTGAGCTGTCGCACTGCGGATCTCATTCATTTGCATTCAAGGTGACAGGAAATAAAGCTACGGTGCCGTAATGCTTAATATGTATAGTTGACCGAAGTTCATTTCGAGGAAGCCAAAAGCACCAGGAAATACCGGGCACAGATGACTACCAACAGATTCAGCAAGCAAGTTTCAGTCTTTTGATGTTTCCGGCCACGGCGGCACGAGCAGTGCGTCGTACCTGGCCGAAAGTGGGTGTCAGAGAGGCGGCATTTTAATATTTTGTTGCGACTTCAACCAGTTCGTCTGGAGGCGCGCGCTGCGTCGCTGTCACTGCACATTTTTAACAGATGGGTTGCGGCAAGCGCCCTTCCTTGTCTGAAGGAATTGAGCCGGAAAACACGCTCGAATGAACCCGCACTGTCGGAATCGAAGGCCGCTGAACTTTCAACTCGATCGGAGAACCGGCTCGAAAGCACATGTCACAAGGTAAACGGACTATGCACTTGTCGACCTGCCTGCCACGTCCTTTCGTGTCACGTGATCTGGGCGCGGTGGCTGCACAGATAATGCGGACCAACTGAGAAAGGCGTAAGGAACAAGGAAAAATGAAATAAACGCGGGAGCTGAATTTGAGCTCGAGAATAGGAAATGGAGAATTTGCTTGCTGCTGTATTTTCAGTTTCCGGAATAACACTCGCAGAGAGATACGCAGCTTTCGGAGCATCAAAAGAAGCGTGTGCACAGGTTTGTACTAACACGCCCACGACCACAAATTCTGCACGGTGCAAGGTTTTCATAACGACACAATCAACCTGCCTTGCGATCGACAACAGCTTTAGTGAGTGCTTGGTCGGGAACTGTGCTCAGCGACTGAGACGCAATAATCGTACCGCATGGCGACCTATTTGCTCCACCGGTGAACGCTGGGGACACCGAGCTGATGCATTGTGGGACACGGTGAAATATAGGACCTTTTTGACGCATTGTGTCTGCCTCTGGCCCCACAGCAGTCACCCAGAGCTCACCGGTAGCGCAAAAAGAAAGCACCGGCCTCCTTGCGGTCCGAGTGTCGTGCTTCAATATCGCTGAGCGCTGTACGTAACACAAGCAGCTGAAAAACCACTATACGGATGCTATGAAAACTTCAATATCTCTCCAGAAAACACACGATAAAAGCACTGCATTCCATTTTAGTATTATTTTTCTAAACACGGAAAGATTCCACAAGGAATGGTTAGATGGCGTCCTCGAGTTTGAACGCACCCTTTATGTACACTGGCTTCTGAAGTCAATCATATGTTACAGTAGTTTGAAATACGGTTGCGCGAGCGCAGAGCCAAAAGGGAGCTGTATTTCGAGAGACATTGAAAATTGCCTCGTCAGGTACATCTGAACCCCTAAAACAATTCAGCGCTAGCTTAAAGGGTTTGAATGAAATTTGGTGCTCTTGACAAAAAGTGTCCAGTACGAGAGACGAATAGTCGAAGAACGTTGATTTGATCCATCAAACATTTTGCGAAAACATCAGAAGTGATGACAATCCACAGAACTTCAAAACAGCTTTAACACCAAGCATAAGCTTTGGTAACGCTGTAACTAAGCCATATCGGAAGTATGTCTAATGTGCTTGGTGAATACCTGACAGCTCACTGATTGGGCTGTGAACATATTGTCTATTGCAAATCATAAACGTCAAAAAAAAAAGAAAGAAAGACACAGCGAACACCTTCGGACACAAATGTTCGATTAAAGATTTAAAAGGGACTTCTTGGTTGAGCGTATATCATAGGAAGATGTCAAACTGTTCAGATGTATCGTCGTAGTTTCTTCGAACTCTTGGCACAGTGCCACAAGAACATGATGCATAAAAACTGCGGTGCTTTATTGCGGCCTTCCAGGGCACATGAACACGCACGTAAGCAAAATAATGGACGTACCTTACTACATGCTACTCGTCTCACACAAGAAGGATTGTTCTTTAGCGCGGCGAGAAACGTTAAGACGGCATGCCCTTACCGCAGCATAATAATGCGCATCTCTAATTTGCGCTGCGACTCTATAGTTCAAAGGTTAAGAGGGATTCTTGCATGTGAAACCACTCCTGGCTTTTTGCTTGGCGAAGTAGACCACGCATGTGCACTCCGTGTGCTCCAAGCTGCCAGGTGGGGGCGCATCGCCAATGGCAAAGGGCTGCGCTCGCCCCACTAGCCCTATTGTGATGCTCGCACAGCCCGAAGCTTCCATTAGTCGCGCAACCTGGAACGGGCCGCTATGATGTCGCGTCCTCGCTTTCTTTCCTCGTCCCCTACCACGTGCTCACACTTTCTTTCACGCGCTACGTGGCCGAAGGTGAAGAAAAGCAAGCAGAGCGGATTTGACGGCGTAGCCTTGACGCAGTCGCGCTGATATGAGGGAACAGTAAAAGTTAACGAAGCGGTCCAAAGACTTGCAAACGTGAGACAAGAGCAAGACGAAATCTGCCGCCCCGACGAGGCCCACAACAGCCTGAACGCGACGGCTGGCGGCTCACAGTTAGCTCTCACAGAAAAGCTTCGCTGGTGCCGGCCTCAGGCTTTGTCGGATAAGAGGGAGAAAAAAAAGAGAGAGACAAAAAAAAAACATTTTAGAGAGAGGCAACGAGGTTGTAGTTCTGGTTGTCCACCCTGCTAAGGTGGAGGAACTGAAGAGGTAGAGGAAGGGGAGACGAGCACAAACTACGTAAAACCCGAAGTCACAATCCGGCACTATACTAGCCACTGTTGTCGAACTCTACTATCTACACTGGAAGTCCTTTTACACACTTAAGGGCCCTAATGATGCTGATCGGTCTATAGTTTCCACCTTTACATCCGTAAAGGGTGTAAGCGTGTGCGTTATACATAGAGAGCATCCTTAAGGGAGCTAATCGGATTATAGCATAGGCCCGAAGACTTTAGGAATTATTTGAACTCTAGTGTTGTAACTACGGACGTAGCACTAGTTCAGAGCAAAATGGCGCCAGCAATCCCCAACCGCTATGTCACGGTGCTCAAGTTACATGCTATTTGTGTGTCACCACCATCATCCTATTTTGTCTATTTAAGATATGGCGACATGGTGGCGTCCTTTTTAAACCATCTTTCTTTTTCATTTGAACCACGCATTATAACGTCTCCTAATTGATCGAGAACTCTTCGCCTCGCAGCGAAGTTGGGTACTACTATTTAATGATAATTTTCTGCGTTTTTTACAGAAGCCACGAGATCAAGCTGTTTATAGTATTTTTTTTTAACCGGACACTAAGCAACTATTTTTTCTTATCCCACATTTTAATCCGAAAACGGTGATTTAGTGTGTTGCGATATATCCTTGAATTGAGTAACTCAGCAACAGTCACTTGGAAGGAAGCACGAAGGAAGAGGATATCACGATTCTATAATGCCGATTTCCAAAATTTTGTATAGTCACTGATTATATCCACTGGCTGATCGCCTCAGGTAATAATACGTCCAGCATCGGGGTTGGCTGGAATTTTTTTTATTAGGAATTCTAGCATACGAACTGTTTTTAAATACGGGTTTGTTTACGACTGCGTATAAGCCTACGATTGCGTAACGGGAATAAATCTTAAAGAAATTTTATTGAACAAAAGTTCCTTTAACTTGGCCAGCGGTGCTTGCACCATGTCGTATTCTTCTCTTTTGCATTTGCTTATAGGTTGCATAATTAGTGAAACCTCGAAACCCACCCGCTCTCTGCTATCCTTTCCATACAGCAGGATATTTCGAAGTTCTCGTTATAGAAGCTACGAAGCAATATAAATGGCAACAAATTATTCCACGAAGCCACGCGTAGTCTTTTGAGTGCTTATAAATGACCTAATTTCCGGCGTCGCGAAAATGCTAGAGCCGTATTTCTTCTGCTACCCCCCCCCCTTCCCCCCCGTCGTTCGCTGACCACCTCACTTCACTGGTATATCTTTGATTACTGTGCAGACCAACACAGGGCGTTCTACGAGGCTTCGATTTTGTCTGAAAGCACGCACTTTACCAAAGGCGCGAAAATTAGCTCAAGAACAACACTGCAGTATGTTTGCCTCTACAGCAACCAAAGCCAAAAGATTGTTTTCGGTACAGATTCGCGCGAACATGCCTTATGCAGTTCCAAGATTTTGTTTGAGAACCTAAAAGACGCGCGAGCATACATAGCGAGCTAATAGAAATTCGGAAGCAGAAAGAGAGGGCAGAGAGATGGAAATGCACGGTGACTATAGTTAGTGGTGACACGATCACTTATTGCCAGTCGTGCTTAACTTCAGCCTTCCTTAATACAAGCTGCCTTCATAGGAGCAAGTCACGCGACCAGCTAGTCACGCAACGAGTGTTAACTGCCAACAGTCGTCGAAATAGTGTGGAAGCATGGGCAGCCTACAGTGAAGTGTACGTACTAACGTGAGCAATATGAGCAGGAGCCCGCGAATGTGTGCCAAAAAGCCTCGAAGCCGAGTTAGAGCTATACGCGGATGACACTGTCAAAAACAAAGCGGGAATAGGAAGGGGCGGTGGGGGGGGCGTTCTTCCAATAACTCTTAGCACTTCCACAGCGCCTGAGTTTGTCGAAAACCGCGGCTTACGACATTTCACTGGTCGCCGTCAGCTGATAGATAAGGGCTGTTAGGTGTCGCATTGATTTACAGCTAGTCATTTTTTTTTCTTTCATGCTTCTTTATTTTTATTTTCTTCATGTAACCGTATGACAGGACTTTGAGGTCTCGGCTCGTATTAAATCCATTCTCTTATATCATTCGACGCGATGAGTTTTCAGTGGCACCTTGAACAGCAGTGCGGTTGCATTCGTAGCGATGACCATATACCAATGGAATAAAAATTAAAATATTGATGTGTAAACTGTCGCCAGTAGAAATTTGTTTTGTGCATCCGTGATCCACCAGCACCGTCAAGAAGCACTTATGTCGAACACTACAGTGAGAAACGCACAACAGTCAACTCTGATTCTGTAGCCTAACGATGTTTCGAGCGCCTCTTAAGCAGCGTGAATATATCACAGAAATGTCTATGAGAGGTTATGCGTAGCGCAATATTGGTCGCGGGACAAGCTGTCCATTGAAGATCGTCTTGTGCAGGCTTACGAAACGAAGGACGCACAAACAATGCGCCGCACCAGAGACGACATCGATCAATTTCGAATGATCAAGGCATTTGCATTGTTGCTACAGTGAACGGCGAGCAATTTCAACGGGCAGTGAATGTGCGGAGCGCTCTTGTCCTGGACAACGTGAGCGATAGTACGGTATGGAGAAAGCTCAGGGAAGCAAGATTGAGAAGTTACATCGCCGCGTGTTGCCCGCTCCTGTAACACGCGACTGCCTTCACTGAAACGCTGCTTTCTGCAAATGCCGGCAGGTGACGACGCAGGTTTATGCTTGCGCCGTCGCGGCAGAAGCTCGCCTCCTCATAAGTGCAGGCAAATGTGCATTTTTTCATTTAAAACGAGGCAGTTAACTATGACAGCGTTATACTAAACGACGTAGACTGCAAAATGCGATCATTCAGCAAAATTTGAGCAAGAACAGTGCAGCGGTGAGCGCAAAACCTCTTTTCGAATGTACGCAGCTAAATATGCAGTACCCTGTGTATGTATAATCATAATCATTAATCTCAGTAGTCATACGTAGTCATAAGTCATTCTCGTTCCCCATATCACCCCACGTATACATATATGAAGCGCATCCTGTCACACGTTACAGATAGACGGACTGATTTCCGATGGAAGTAGCCCTAGAATGCTTAGGTATGAAAATAATGCTACTTTTTGCCACGCTTTGGCGTACAAATTTGCCAGAAACCGCAATATCGAACAGTGTTATCACTGTGCGATGCGGATCTGAAGTTCTGCACTTGGCATAGTTATTACTTCCGATAGCGGCAACCGCATATCGCCTATAGCAGAGTTCGATGCTATATATATATATATATATATATATATATATATATATATATATATATATATATATATAATATATATATATATATATATATATTATGGAAGCTAGGTTTCTTCAGTCTGTACTAAAACGTAAAAACACGAGTGTTCTTGTGTTCCGCCTCCACCAGAATGCGGCCGCCGCGGCCTGGAGTCGAATCCACGACATCGTTCTCAGAGGAAAAAAGCCACAGCCCCTAAACCTCCATGGTGGGTGTAGATAAAATAACAGGCACAAATATAAATCTGCTGCGCTGCAAAAGTTGGTGCGTAGAATAAGGGCTTCGGTGGCATTGTCTGCTTGCAAATATAAATATTGTTTACACTATGGTTTTTCCTTCAGCAGTGTAAGAAAATCTACATGAAGACAGACCACATGTAGTTGTGCGCCGCTGCACCAGCCAGTCACTGGAGCCAACAATGTGATTGCCAAGTTTATTCACGCAGCCAATGACGAAGCGCCCTCAGACGTAAGAATAGCTTCGCGGAATTTGCGCGGTTCGATGATGCCAGCTCATCCTTCGCTACACCGCACAGCTCTTCCAGGGGTCCCACACCACGAGCAGAAAAATAATTATTGACAATGCATATACGTATTTTCGCAAGCTCTCACTGCTCCTGCGCTAAATCTAAAATGAAAGGTCTACTCGGTTATCGACATGACGGCCACATACAGGGTGGTTCCGCGAACCCTTTCAAATTTTTCTAATGAGACAGAGAGTTAGAGAGAGAGGCAGTCCTCTCAGCCACCCTAGGCAAACTGGACAAGCGCCCAATGACAGAAAACAAGATCCTTGGAAACTGGCCTACGCGAACATCAGCGCGATCCCCTATGAAGGCGCTGCTGCGGTACTTAAAAGACACGGGACTTTGTTACAAATTGTGACTGTACACTGTGTGACGTAAGATTGTACGGTGACACTGCGTAACACTATAGGAACGTCTTTGCGGGCTGCTTGACAGTGCCCGCATAAACATTTCGTGTGTACGTGCTTGTGTGTGTAGTCTTTCTTAATTTTTAAAAATGTTTTTATCCTTCTCTCTCTCTCACCTATCGCATCCCCTTGCAGTCGCCCAGTACAGTGTAGCCAACCAGAGTTAATCTCTGCTTAATCTCCCAAATTTTTCTAAAAATTACCTGTGGCAAGTACCACAATTATAGTCCATGAGCTAGTCTGCGCGAAGAGGCGCACATTACTTGCAAAAAAAATTGAAATGCGTAATCGACTAACGAAAATTCACTCATTAAGTTTCTAACTAATTACATTATCGTATATTTTACAAATTCTAGCGGGTGAGACAGCAAAGCATATCCACCTGAAAAGAATTGTGTGGATGACACCGTTTACAAGATATGCACGTCAACTGTCGTTCGACTTACTTTCTTAACGAAACGTCGGTTTATGGATTGAAGCACAAAACTAACTGGAATGCCAATGCATTTCTTCGCAAAGTTCGGGAATTAATATTTTGAAACTGGCGTCATCCTGAGAAATTGTTCAAAGTGGATCTGCTTGCAAACTCCAAACTCCAACTCCAGCCCAACTCCAAACTCCAACTCCCCAGCTAGAACTTGTAACTTGCAGTATGTGTCATAAGGCGATTAGATAAAAACTGAATTAGTTATTTTTTTGGTAATAAGCTGATTATGGATTTCAGTTCTTTGTGCAAGTGATGTCTGCCTCTTTCAGTAGACCAGCTCATAGACTAGAATCATGCTATCTGCCACAGGAAATGTTTACAAAGATTTTGAAAGTGTTCTCCGAAACACCAGGTATACTAAGAATGGGAGAACGGGGCAGTCTTCTTAGCACCTCATCGTGATGGACTTGAGATATACGACCACTTTCACCTCGACGGCTTTTCATTTCCGATATATGCACACTACCGCGTGGCATGACTTGGATCCGCTTGCGGGACGAGGCAGTCGTGGCTAATCAGTGGCCCAACGTGGCCCAACGGCTGGCCCAACGGCTGAAATGTCATTTATTACAAAACAATGCCGGCCAAACATTGTAGTGACTGACGAGCATGCGGGCATTGCAGGCATAGCCGGGAAGTAAGGAACGCATGAATAAAAAAATGCGGGGGAGGGGGGGGGGGAGGATTCGGAGCGGTGTGGGCACTGAATGAAAGCGTTTCCTGACAAGCCTCGTCCTCCCCTCTCCACCAGGCCTACGAACGCGGCAATTACGCCGCCGTCGACCCCGCCCAGCTTGAGGGGTCTTTCCCGCTCGGTCATTAATTCGACTCGGATTTCTAAAGATCTCCGTCACGTTATGTTGATCCTTCTTTCTCTCTTGTTTCGTAGCTGGCGGGAACCTTTGCTCACAACAGCGACGAGCCCCGCCCCTGTATACCTGGCAGGTCTCGATTCGCGACGCCACGTCCCCCACGCCATCTATGATACGTGAGTCGCTGGCACATTATCGTATTCGCGCATCTTTAATTGGCACCTTACGCTTTACGGTCAGCAGCTTTTCCTGACATAAATAGAAGACAAAGATTGTCGCCCCGAAAGAATGAATGTGCGGTTATGGCATATTGCATGTATCATGTTAATCTTTGTGCGCTTTGTGCAGTGGATCCCATTCTTTAATACTGTGTCTCGGTGCTTGTGTTATGTCATCTGCGCATCTTCCTTCCCCTGTACGCCTATTCTTCTTGGGTGGCATCGCGACCTTGCCTGTGTGTTCGGAACACATTATACGCGCATGTGTCGGAACTCAGTATAGCTTGTGTTGCAAACCTGTCCTAGGCTTTTGTCTCTGTATGTTCTGATGTGTCTAGGACTATCCGTGGATTCTGTTTACTCCCTTACTTCATCCCGCTCTAGAGTTTCCGAACCTCTGACCTCACTTCTTATATTACAATACGTTTCGTTTTACTTTTACTATGTTATTTATGCGAACAGGAGTGGCCCTCCCCGCGATCGGTCTTTAATTGGCACCTTACGTTTTACGGTCAGCAGCTTTTCCTGACATAAATAGAAGACAAAGATTGTCGCCCCGAAAGAATGAATGTGCGGTTATGGCATATTGCATGTATCATGTTAATTTCTTTCTTTTAAGTTTATTCCCAGGGAGAAATGAAACTGTTTTCGTTCCGTCCGAAATAACTGACAGCAAGTGCGTTGACAGTAATTGAATCAATCTAATATGAAACCAGCATTTTAGCGCCCAATACACATGCGGACTTAAAGGGCAACTCCGTCGATATTTAGACGTCCATTGACTTCAATAAAACGTTGAATATCTATTCTCTTTTACACTCTGATTATCTGTGCCAAACTATACCTGCACGTCATTTAGTTTTCCTGAAAAATCAATTTCAAAGATCGATTGCAGGTAGCCGACTCATGCCCACGAATGTATGACTTTTACTGACCACCATATGTTTGCGATGACAAAGTCTGCACCGCCACTTCGCCCAGAAGCAACGAAGCCGGCTCCTTTTTCTATGAGACGTTAGCCGAAAATCATCAATTTGACAGATGTATTGACCGGAGCTTCTCTTGGTCTTGCCATAGCACTATGCGTTGAGCTTGGGGCTCGTCAGCTGACTCGAGCGATGGCGACTGGTCAAAAGCAAATGACGATCTTTCAGCGCTCATATCGTCGCTGAAATCGTCGCTGTCTAGTTAGGAAGAGGCGGAAATTTCCCCGTGTACTGCATGTTTAGCACACGTTCTGTGTGTTTACATTACGGTCGTGTAGGATGTGATGTCATCGACTCATCGGATGCGCCACACCAAGCAGCTATTCGTTTCGGTTTCGGTACTTTGTTTATTGGTTATTTAAAGTTATTAAGTTGCTAATCAAATTGAATCACCCTGCCACTGACAGGGCTGTCAATACCATTTGAAGATGACAATAATCTAATATGGTTAAAGAAACGCCGGAGTTGCCCTTTAAATGCACATTAAATAGTTATAAGCGTTTGCAGTTTATCACACAGAGGGCGCTATTTAAGAAATATTTGGTGCAAAAAGCAACTTTTATGCATGCGAATAATTGTACTTGCGAAAGATTCCAATACTGCGTGCGTTAGCACAAAATGAGTCGAAAATGTTGTTAGGTGTAATGCCTGCCGTCCCTTGCAAAGAAACTCCAGGTCAGAAGGAGGCGACGTCAGTTTGATCCTCTAAAGATCGCGACTTATTTGACAAATAACCAAGCAAACTAATCAATGACCAAGGCTGAGAAAAACCTGCAGACGAGGCCATTGTCGAACACTCTTAACTACACTGCACTTAAGGATCCAATTTTACGCCCAGTAATCATCATCTTTAATATCGTGCACATTTTCTTCATTTAGCGCTGCACGCCCAGTGAGTTCTTGTTAGAAATGCCACTCACGTACATGCGTCCCATATTGTACTTGATAGCAAAAGACTTGCGTTTAAAAGGCCAAACTGGCAATCAGTGTATAGTGGCGGTGAGTCTGCCTTCGAGGATCACAGAGAGGGCACACATTCACACGAATAATTAGGAGAGGAGAAAGTGCCAGCCTGATTTCGAGGAAGAGACAGAACTGTGATGCGATTAGAACGCTGCAAATACGGCGGTGCAGCACCTCCTGCTACATGCCAAGCATCAGAGGCGTTGCTTAAGAAAAAAAAAGAACTGAAATACCTCGTAATTCAGAATTTAGTGTCTGCCAATGCATCATAAGAGGTACAGCCTTACGAAGGTCTATGTTAGACGCTTTTGAGTTACAGAACGATAGGGTGAGATATAGAAACATAGGGAACTTTCTTTCTCACCTCGGAGAAGAAGACCCTGTAATAACCGCTCTCATACGGTACGGAGCGTACGTAGGGTATAGCCTGCTTGCCGCCGCACCACATAGGCGCGGCTTGTAACTCTGGGGGGGGGGGGTCTTTTTGGACGGAGAGGGAAAAACGGCATGGTTGCGGCGGCGGCAGTCGTGGCGCAATTAATAACGACCCGTTTTATTTCCGTCCTGCCGCAACCGTGATCTCAGAGACCCAAGGGACGCTTCGCGTTCCGCCACACCGCGGAGCGTACGGTTCCCGCTCACGTTGCTCGGAGGGAAGGGACTGGCCAGCTTCTTTCCTTTTTTTTTCGTTTTTTTTTTCTTTTTGTTGGAACTACATTCGTATTTCAAAGAGTCTTGTTCTCACGGGCTTAGAGGGCATGACGAAAGGCACATGGCTAATGCGTTAACGCATTTGGCAAATTTTAATCAAACTAATGTGACGCGGATTTGCCATTTCATTCGAGTGTCTTCATTAGGCTTACTGCTTAGGAGCCGACAAGATGATGGCAGAGAGGGAAAGAAAGAAAAATAAAGTTATTACGAAAGCAAAAGTGATAACGGCCGCAGTTAACTGAAATCCAGACTCCGCAAAAGGCTCATCCTGTAAATTTTCCAAGCCGGTCGGTCAGTCAGTGCGACAAGAGTAATAAATTCTCGATTGTCAAAGCGTGCTAGATGTCATTTTTAGCAGTTTTCGTACAAAAGCATAAGCCTTAGGAATATTTTAGAGAAATATACATTATTTCAGGTGACTTGCACATTGCGAATGCGACATCCGCGTATAAAGCTTTATTTGTGCTTATTGGCAAACATTTGTAAACATTTTTACAAAACATAGGACGGACCAGTTTCTTTCCTTTCCACATAAACCATAAAGCAGACGTGTCACTCGGTTTCGCTAGAAGTTTCAACTCAGTTTACATTAGGCCTGTGTGAGAAATTGAAATATTGCGTACGAATCGTATAGTGTTTGATATTCAATTCGTATTCCATTCGAGAATGCACTATTCGGTATTGTCACCTACTCGTTTCCTTCGAATATGCGAGGGATAACAGCTTTTGATTGAGTCTCGAAGTAGCGAGAACTATGGAAGCGAGGACTGTTCCGAATGATTATGCTACAGGAGAGGTGCGGTTGCTGCGCAGGGGACCGGTTTTTGAGCAAACGCGGGGCAGGTTACAGCTGTTCTATGACCTTGAGTCATTCATTACGAATGTCTCATATTCTCGCAGCCCATATGTTAATTTAGCGCCTCGGTTTGGACAAGGCAATTGATCATTTGGCCATTCGAACCATGTTTCCGTCCTTTTAAAACAGTGTTTGCCGCCGCTATGTCACTCTTCTCTCCTTGAACGAACTCAAAACTGTAGGCGCATCTGGCGAAGTGCTCTTGCCTGTTTTTTTTTTTTCGCATGTGATTTTGTCATGGTGCACGAGATTAATGAAAGAATTTGTCCTTCATTCACGAGTTCGTCTGTTGACCGCGCGCCCATTTGCGAACGGCATCAAACGTAATTGAATGTGTGAGAGAGGGAGATAAATAAAAGGAAGGCAGGGATGTTAAACAGTGAAGGCTCCAGTTGGCCACCCTGGACTGGGGGAAGGGAGAAGGAGGATAAAAAGAAGGGAGAGAAGGAAAGATATGGTGGTAGAGAAACGTGCACGAACAGCACTACAGATGTTCTCTAGAAAGCATAAAAGTGCGTTTAGTGCCTTCTGAGCCGATGGTCGGTGGGGACGGTGTTCTAGTACTGTCTGCTCACTCAGAAGAGAATCACATATAGTTTCCTGAGTGCAATAAGACTTGTTGTGGGGCGAGTTGATTCATACTGCGACGAAATAAATCAGAAATCAAGACAAGGACGTGGTAACGGACACCGACAAGCGCATACTTTCAATTAACTTTACTCTTAGTCGCTTGTCAATATACGTCTTTAGTACCACATGCACATGTGCGACTAAAGGAGTATATTGACGAGCTTGACCTCACGATAGATCAACAAGGTGATGGGGTTCACAATGAACTTGGTCTTATAATTCTTTCATTATTCAAGGTCGCAACTAATTTGCGTTATTGGCGTTTTCGATTGCTAATAACTTTGCTGATGCGGGTCACCGTCACTGATATTATTGCATGTAAAGGGCGCTTAGGTCAATTACACGCACGACGAGCTTGGCGAATACATCGTAGCGCACAAACCATTGACTAGAGCTAAGTCTTTCGCAAGTAAATTGCAGTCACCATATATATTATGTGCAGTTTATCACAACTGCAGCAACTGCAGATGTAAGTAATATATCATGCGTTTATCATTGCGTGTTTTAGAAAGCTGCCTTACCAAACTTTCTTCTTCATTTGACCGGCTCTGTCTTTCCCACTGACGAGTGTTCGCGAGTTTAGTCAATGTAGCTCGGATGCCACTTCACTGCTCGTCAAAGGCATGTTCGCACGTTTGCCAATGCCACTAGTATTTCCTCGCATTCACGTCTGCACCATTTCCACCACATAACCGACTCTAATCATTCTCAGAGCATATCTTCCGGTCACATCTGTGTGCTAATATAGCCGGAATGCCTAAACACTGTTCGTCCACAACACAAGAAAAAACTAAACAAGGTGGAGCGTATATGCGTCGGCATAGCCGTGAGAACGTAGGAGCGGTATTTGGCATGTTTTGGTAGATAAATATTGGAGAAGGACTCTATGGACGGCTCTGTGGCTGTTCCAACATGCAGGTACACAAGCACAGATAGGTCGACTGCCTAAGCAGGGCTGAAAAATTAAATTTGTGCGGCGGTCCGTCTAAAAAAAGAAAAAAAAAGGAGAGCTTAGAGCATGTTGGTAGGTTGAACAACGAAACTAGCAGTGCTGGCGCAGCTATGGAGATTGCTTGCCCCTGCGAATGGGTGGGCCGTCAGTATTGAACGCAGCCCTTTCGTGTATGAGTTCATGGCAGAGCGCGCTTTTCCCTCTGCTTGTTGTACCAGATTTACTTCTACAAGAGTCTCCGCCCGAAGAACTGATCATGTGGCCTGTTCCAATCCATGTCCAGATTATAAGGAAAGGTATAGAAGTTTGTTTGGCGACAGTCAGACAGGTTGGGAAACTTCGTGAAGTTTTTATAGCACAAAAGAAAATAAGATAAAGTACGGAATCTGCAGAAATCCTCAAGACCCAGGGCGATGCTCTTATCCGGAGGGCCCGCTTAGAGACACAAATTCAACCAGCACTGCTCACGACGGTTCAAGATGTGCAGGGATGGTTCACTTCTTTAAAGAAAGTCGGAGCCAATAGGAGGAGAGAGAGAGAGAGAGAGAGAGAAATAGGAGACAGGAAAGGCAGCGAGGTGAACCAGACGCACGTCCGGTTCGCTACCCTGTAACTGGGGGAAGGGTGCGCGGATGAAGAGAGAGAGAGAGAAAGAGGAGATCGAGAGAGCACAGTGTCCGGTCAAAGGCGCGTTTTGAATAAGAGTTAAAGAAGAGCCAAGTGCCTGTAAACAATATCTCACAGGCACTTAGCGCAAATCGCATTTTGGTATAGATAATAAGTAGCATGTGCAACACATGGATAAGAAAAGGTCCAGCTATAAGTGTAACTGAAGGGCTTAGCCGCGCGAAATAAGGCAGGGATTTATAATGTAATTTATGTGTGAAATGTCTTTCTGTTACTAACGCTCTTCGGTTTTTTTTCTTTTCCTTTTTTTTTGGAAACCGGCAAACAGCAAAGGCGCTAGCGAATACCAAATAGCTCTTCTCATCTGATAGCTATGTGAATGCGGCTCAAGACTGCACAAGGTGATCTTTAGCGCGTTAAACGCAGGCCGGCGAGCCATTGTCGATTGTCGATGAGTTCCCATGGACACGCATGCGCGAAATTAAACCAAGCAATTAAGTATAACAAAAAAGTGTGGAACTTTAGGATAAGTCCGAGTTATTTAGTGCACTGCTTCCTGCTATTTATTATTTTATGGTAACACAAGAACTGTTTACTTTCTCCAATTATTATGGCCGAACAACGCTTATGTAATATCAGCAGTTCTAATATTCGTTGAACCGTGCGTAAATAGGAGTGACGAAAACAATATTTTCGATGAAAACGGGAGAGCACAACTATGTTCTCAGCAAATAATGTCACTTTCGATAATTGCGTTTTCCACGAAATAAAAAGAACTAATTTTGTTCACTAGCAGTCGCAGCTTGTTACGGTGAAAACCACGCAGGGGCGCCTGTCGAAAAGCGTTACAAAAATACAGCATCTGCATGTTTGCTGTTTGTTTCTGCATGAGCTTTTGCAACACTTTCGCACTGGAGCGACCTTGGATACATGTCAACGCTGATTTATATTATGGTGGTTTCGGCAAACTGCTTGTTTTCACTGGCTTTCCTCTCGGGAACTCTTCGCTTCGGCGTAGAAAAGCCCCCTTTTGTTCCCAGCTCCCGTATACAGTAAAAGGGCCCTATAGCTGCATCATTGCAGATAAGCCGGAAAATGAATGGCGACACCGCATCGTAGATCGCGCCTACAACGTGACGTTCAACGGTTCCCGTCTCGCTATAACAATGAAAAGAGAGCCAGTCCTGCTTTGCGTCGCGATTCCACATTTTTTCTTTCATTGTTTGATTGCTTTCAAAGCATGTTTTTTAAAGCAGGAAGCTCTGAAGTATACAATGAAAAAGAGCGTAGGCTGCCGAGTGCCTTAGGCAAAATTGTTGCCATACTTTTAAGGAAAAGAAACAAAGAATACAGCTAGAGGGGAAAGGAAGCCTTCATGAACAGCCAAGTACGATCCAATTCCTAAAATTGGAAAAATAATATCAGAAAGACTACCAAGAGTGTATTTGGGCTAAACGTTACAGAAACGCAGGCTCATGGAGAAACTCGGGGTGTGACAATTTTTCCTTTTTCGTAGATAATGCAACCTCGCCCTACCTAAGTGTACACTGTGAAGTATCAGGCCTGCCGGAATATATTTCTTTTCATTTGCTCTTGAATATAAGGTAACGTTAGGAGACCGGAGCTTGAGTGCGCAATATTATGGAATAAATTGCAACACTGAGGATTCAGACATCAATCCATTGAACGATGTACCGCGCAGAATACACGCCATAGCCCCTCCCTTTCTCCCCTAGCTCGCACACGACAAGACTGTCTCCCACACGTCCGTGGTTGCTTCACACCCTGAGGTGGGGGCAGTGGTTCATTAGCCTCTTGCTACACGCAGACAGACCAGCTAACAAAGTGGCTGTGCTGACAGGACATGCTCTGTATGGTGTCACAATACGCATGCGATTCGGCGTAAAATTTGTAACGTGCCCGTATGCATGCAAGGACGTGCCTCGCACATAACATAAAAAGAAGCAAGTACATTAAAGTTACTTTAAAAGCTCTATCGCAGCGGTAAACTGCCATTTCACGATCAAGCGTTAGAAGAGAAAGCATCAGATGGAACAAAGTGCATACCGAACAAATTACCGCGGACGCAGAACTGATGCGAGAACATTTGTTCCGTGTCTAATCTCTGAGCAAATTTCGGGCGCCCACGTTCTACAAAATGGTGTTGATTACAGAATACCGACCGAACGATTAACCGTGATGCTCGGCGTGCCAAGAGCGCTGCGGAGCTACGAACACGTGGTGCAACCCAGCGTACCGCTTTGTTTTGCTTTCCTCTAGACGGCATTGTTTCAGCGCGCTAATAGCGACAATTTTTCTAGTCGCCAAAGCACACTACGCTGAAATAAAAAGCGGATTGACCTTTCCTTGAGGCAAAGTGCAAGAGAAGGACAGACACAGCAAGTTATGCAGTGCCAACTAACCACCAGTCTATCCTTTTGATCTGCCCTCCTTCTCTGCGTGAGCAGCACAATCGGGGGACTACGCCAGACATCGTTAGCGATATAGCAGAAAGGATGTCGTCCTACAAGTAGGACTTTTCGTCAGTCTCAAAGCACCAATAGCATGAGATAATTAATGGCACCCTGTTATCAGGTCACTAATATTTAACTCATAAAGGCTTGGTATCTCTCCAGAACTTAAAAAAAAAATCTGGTATGCGACTTTTTTTCCACATCCCCCATTCAAACATGAAGCATCACTACAGAATAAACAATAACAAGTGCTTATACAAAAGAACAGGCTTTCAACAACATGACAAATTATATTAGCAGCAACAAGTACATATTGAAAAGCACAATGCATAACACAAACATATACAAGCACCAATGTCAGGAGCACCAATACAAAAACAAATATCTCAAACACGGTGTCCTACTCCGCATATCTCTGCACGCTGCTGCAAATAATAAGAAAAAAAGAAAGCGGGAAAAATAAATACCAGAAAGAAAGAAAGTTAAATAACATCAAGAAAAGCCAAACATATATTTGACTTCGGTTACCGCATACGTAAGCAATTTCGCAGGGTTACCAGAAACTCATTATTGCTGGCGACTTCTATGATTCTATGAGGAAGTTGCTTCGCAAAGTCGCTGGTGCAGGGAACGAATGATTTTACGAAACCGAAAACCAACGAAGGCATTTTCTACATCTTTTTCATGGAGTCAGGTCAATGCGTACGTATACGCAGGCAGGTGATGTCGTTAAGTGGGCTTATTTAATACCTCCGGATCGAAGCGCAAGTTTCTTATAAATGTGATACGAAAATTAAATTCTGGTGTTTTACGCGAACAAGAGAGAGAGAGAAGAATACAGGAACGCAGGGATGTTAACCAGTCAATAGTCTGGTTGGCTACCCTACACTGGGGGAAGGGAGAAGGGGAAGAGAAAGAAGGGAGAGAGAAGGTGTAGGTACGCGTACGGACAGCACTTCAGTTAAAGTCGCTCGAGCAAACCAGAAGTTCTGAGAAAACACAAAAGTGCCTTCACTGCCTTCTGAGCCGATGATCGGTCGGGACGGTGCTCTAATATTGTCTGTTCACTCAGAGGACGATCGTCTAGTTTCCTCAATGTGTCGGACAAATACTGTCTTTGGGCTTGAAATTGAGGACAATGGCACAATATGTGGTCAATGTTCTCCTCGCATGCGCAAACATCACATGCAGGACTATCAGCCATTCCAATTAGTGCTGAGTAGGCATTCGTGAAGGCCACTCCAAGCCATAACCGACACAGAAGAGACGCTTCACGCCGGTGCACACCGGCTGGAGGTCTGAGTTGAAGTGATGAGTTTAGTCGGTGCAGTCTTGTGCGTCTTGTATGTACATTATTCCACTCTGCTAAGGAGATCGTGCGTGCCAGAATGCCAAGTTGTCTCGCGGCGTCGGTCCTTGAGAGCGGAATGGGGACGCAGCGGTCTTCTTGGTTTGACGTCCGAGCTGCTTTATCGGCGTCTTCATTACCAATGATACCGCAATGACCTGGTATCCACTGAAAAGAGATATCATGGCCTCTTTCTCCTAAGTGATGGACAAGTTCCGCGATTGCGCACGTGAGCTGATCGTGAGTTCCATGTCGGAGAAATGAATGCACACATTGCAAGGCCGGCCTGGAATCGCAGAAGACTGCCCATTTTCTAGGACTTTCAGTATTTATCACTTCAAGCGCGTCGCGGAGAGCCGCGAGCTCTGCAGCTGTAGACGTAGTGACATGGGAAGTGTTGAACCGCTTGGTTATTCTCATTGCTGGTATAACTACAGCGCCGCCGGAACTGGTTGATGTAGTTGATCCATCAGTGTAGACGTGTGTGCAGTCGCTGTATTTCTCGTACAAGAGAAATAAAGTTAGTTGCTTGAGCGCTGATGATGGCAAGTCCGACTTTTTCTGAAGTCCTGGGACTGTAAGGTTCACTTGAGTACGGCGCATACACCATGGAGGAATAGAAGGCCTTGCCGCAGGTGTGTAACCTGACATGAAAGAGTCACGGTGCGCGAAGACAGTCGCACTGAATGTCGTGTGGGGCCTATCTACTGGGAGACTTGCTAGGTGGTGGGTAGGGTTCCGGGCGAAGTGTCTTAGGTGCACACGCATTGTTTCAATGCTAATGTGCGTTCTAATAGTGAAATCTTGAGCCACTGCAATAACTTCAGTCGTTGACGCACTCCGCGGTAGACCGAGACATATCTTGAGTGCTTGGGCTTGGATGCTTTGGATTATGTTCAGGTTAGTTCTGCAGGTGTTGGACATGACAGGTAGGCTGTATCGCAGGAATCCAATAAAGAGGACCCTGTACAGTTGCAGCATAGAGTGTATTGGCACTCCCCAGGTCTTTCCTGCAAGGAACTTAAACATATGGCAAATTCCTGTCAGGCGTTTTTTCACATAATTCACATGAGGGGTCCAGGAGAGATTTTTGTCAAGGACCACCCCTAAAAATCTGTGACTCGTGCTGTACGAGATCATGTGTCTGTCGACGGATATCACGTATGGCGACATTGATTTCCTGGTAAATGCCACCGCTGCGCACTTCTCGTATGATATATGAAGTCCTTGTTCTCGAAGGTAGGATGATGTCAAAGTAGCTGACTTTTGAAGCCGCGCGCGAAGCTGCAGTCGCGTCACAGCCGACGTCCAAATGCAAATGTCGACGGCATAGATGGAGAGCCTAACAATGCCTGGCAGGATGTCGGTGAGTCCAATGAGTGTTAGACTGAAGAGCGTTGGGCTGAGGACTCCGCCCTGAGGCACCCCACGGTTACTGTAATGCTGGGAGGTCGGGCCATCCTCGGTAAGTACGAAAAAGGATCTCGTATGTAGATAGCTACGTATCCAAATATATACTTTGCCGCCAAGTCCTACTGCCTCTAACGCGTTCAAAATCGCTTCGTGCGTTACGTTATCGTACGCTCCTTTAACATCCAGAAACAGGGCAGCAGATAATCTTTTGCAGGACTTCTGGTGCTCGACGTACGTCACCAAGTCGATAACGTTGTCTATGGAAGAACGGCCCCGCCTGAAACCGGCCACTGCATCTGGGTATACCTGGTAATGTTCGAGGTACCATTCTAGCCGTGCTAGAACCATCCTCTCCATTAGTTTTCCGATGCAACTGGCAAGCGCAATTGGTCGGTATGATGAAATGTCTACAGGCGACTTGCCAGGCTTGAGCAGTGGAATTATGCGACTGGTCTTCCATTCTTGGGGAACCGTACCTGTCCGCCAGGAGCTGTTGAATAGGAGCAGGAGCACTTTTCGAGCCTCATCACCCAGATTACACAGGGCACGGTAGGTTATACCGTCGGGGCCTGGTGAAGATGAACGCTTGCACAAGGCCAGTGCAGCTTCGAGCTCGTCCATGGAGAAAGGACTATCCATGCGGGAGTCGCGTGAAATCGGTGAGTGGCGGAGCGTCGATGTTCCAGCGCAACTAGTTTCACCAGCAATCCTCCTGCAGAAAGCTTCCGCTACGTCAATCTCGCTGCATTGTTGGTGAAGGGCCAAAGACTTAAAAGGGTGGCGCTGCTGAGGGGTTCCACGGAGACCACGAACAGTTCTCCATATGTGAGACAATGGTTTTCGTGGATCCAAAGATTCGCAGAATGATTTCCATCTTTGTGATGCAAGTTTGTCCATGCGACGCTGAATTTTCTTTTGAGTTCTTCTGGCCAACCTCAAGTCATTTACAGACTTCGTGCGCCTGTATCTTCGCTCTGCACGACGACGAATTGCACGAAGCTTCTCTAGCTCAATGTCGTATTCGGTGCGTGTGGACGTTCTCGGAAGTGAATGTTTCGCAGCCTCTAGGGCACCTTTTATGATGTCCTCTAGGCTAGTGGCCAAGTCATCACGACAGCCGTCTTCGACAATTGACTTGAACATTGGCCAGTCGATGCATTGTGTGACGGCGGCTAACCTGGAGTCCGTCAACCCTTCAACCCTAAGATAAGTGGGTAGGTGGTCACTTCCCCGCGTTTCAATATCCGGAAACCACCTGACCTTTCTAGTGAAGGAGCGTGAAACAAAGGTCAGGTCCAGGCAGCTACAGTAGGCAGTTCCACGTAGAAAGGTGGGGCTTCCATCATTTAACAAGCATAGTTCTTGTTCGGAGGCAAATGACACTAATCTTCTGCCTCTAGAGTTTATCTTAGAACTTCCCCAGAGATGGTGGTGGGCATTAAAATCTCCAGTAATCACCAAAGGCTGCGGAGTCGCTGTGGTGATTCGCCGTAATCTCTCGCAGTCCAACCGACTTGAGGGCGATATGTAGGCTCCAATTAATGTGAAAGTGAGCTTGCCTTTCCTCACTGTCAGACAGACGTATTGGTTTTCTTGGTCAGGCGACACTGGGTGATGGACATACGTAAGATCACGTCGCATGAATACGATGATCTTGCTGCATTCTCCGTGGGTGGCGGACATGAAACATTCATACCCGGACAGTCTGATGTTATCTGATAGGGGCTCGCAGATGACGATGACTGGGAACTTATTCGTGAAAACAAACTGTCGAAAGTCCGACAAGACCTCCATCTGATTATCAGGCACGCCTCAGCGATGAACTGCGGATTAATTTTAAGCACCTGGGGTTCTTTAAACGGCCCCTCACCAGGTCTGACCATATTGAGCTGACATGCGCACAGCCCACAATGCGGGCCAACGATCGTGTTTGCAAAGAATTACAACGCTACGCGCCGCGGAAAGGCCTGAACTTTCAATCCGAATGCTGTTTCCCTCTTCACTCGCGGCGAATCCACCCGGAGAAGGATGGTGACGTAGTCGGGCTCCTGCGCCTACGTAATCATGTCCGCATGTGATGTCGCTCGTGGTGACACATGACTTCGAGAATTATTCAAGACAACATCAGTTATTTGTGTGATCTGTTGCTTGACTTGACGAAGTGAAGTTTAGAGCAATAATTAAACCCACAAATGGAATGTCTGCGTGTTTTTTGCTTTCCTTCGTACCGAGGTAAGAGAGATGTACTTCCGCTTCGACTGCTTGTTCCCATAGTCGTGCGGTCACGTGCGCAAGTATCAAAACGATGTAATTTTCTACCGTGTTCCAGTGCGTGATCACGCTCTACGATCTGCTTGTTCTTCCTCACTATTCGTGTAGCACTGAATTGTGCCGCTAGTCATGTTTCCTTGTGCACAGAGCGCAAACTCGTGCGCTGCGCAAACTAGACAACAGTTCACGCGCGGCGTGCTCAGCGGAAATGCATAGGCAGGAACAAAAAAAAATTGCGAGGAGAACACTCCCTAGAGTACATGTAACAATTTCCAACGTATAACCAAAATTTGCTGTGGAACCTTGTGAGAGGACCTTTAACGTGCAAGCAATGGATGGTGCAGGAGCGTTTTGCGTTTAACTTACATCACAATGTGGCCGCCACGGCCCTGCATCGAACCCGGACCTCGTACTTAGCAGCACAACGCCATAGCAGCCAAGAAACAATTGCGTGTTAAAACATGATAATATTAAAAAAAGGAAAAGGAAAACTACTTAAGAGGTCCTACCACAAAGATGCATCTGCTTTATAAGACAAGCTTTAGTGACAAGTCGTTGTTTTGGCTGTCTGTTGCATTTCAAACGAGCATCAAAAACTCAGTAGGCTGGTGCGTAGTACCCGAGCTACTGAGATTTGTGTGTGGGCCCGTATCACTCTGTATTCTTTTCTTTTTCCCTCTTCTTACCCGTTCTCCCTCCCCCACATAAAGTAGCTAGAAGACCATGCGCACTCTAAGTATCCTCTATTCATTTCCTTTCCTTTCTTTTTCTTCTTTTTTCATAAGCTCTCCTTATTTTTTTATGTTCTTTCACTCGTTGTCGGTTTTCCCTTCCGCTTAGTACCAGCATTCCGCTATTGATTCTCCACCTTTAAGACTGATTTTCCTCGATGTTGACCTGCCGTCTTGCCTGAAAAACCTGACCCATTTCTATCTTCCTCTTCCGCTATGTTTCTCTTTTTATCCCCTTTAACCCGTCCCCCTGCGCAGGGTAGCCAACCGGAACTACCTCTGGTTAACCTCCCTGCCTTTCTCTGCATTATCTTATCTCTCTGACCCATTCGGCCAGATAAATTATTGTAATTGCATTCAGCTTATGTTATTTTCGACTCAACTCATTACTTGAATAAGTCAAACCTACTTGCGGAGCCCATCTTTTTTGAACTTGGCTACAGTACTTGTCACCTTGAAGCTTCCCGAGTGTAGGACCTCTAAAATCAACGATTTCTCCTTACTCAACGGATCCATGTCAGTGTATACAATGGGCAGAAGACAGGCATACAAGATGGAGCCTGTGCGCACGACTCTCGGCGATCGTTGTCTTCGTCAGTCCTCCAATCATCGTTCTCTCCTGCAGCGCCTCGTAGCAGTATGTTACATAATGCAACGTATAAGTAAACGAGAGTGAAACGCTAAACAGTATCGTCCGTGGCGCTATTTGCAATACGAATCTAGCAAACTGGGTGAATGTAGGACAAATACTAAAAACGGCCTTGGTGTGTCGTCGTACAAGCAAGCCAGGCTAACAACCATTGTGCTAAGAAATTGACTCCAACCATAGGTATGATTTTGACATGCCAGCAGTGAAAACCAAAACAAGAAACCTTGTAATTATAGATGTCACTTGAACTGAGGGAAGTGGAGCAACCGCTATATGCTCTTTTGAACTTCACTCTATTGAACGCTTCAAGGGCGGCCGCAGGAAACCGAAGCGCAAGCACTGCGAGTGTCTGCCTGCTGAAAACTTTTAATTAAACAGCGAATAACGTTGAGTATAATTCATGTACAATATATACAGTCGCAGAACGGGAGCTATGGAAGGAAAGCTCAGTCGAACACCAGAGAGAACTAGGTGATGTGACGAAATTGTGAAAATTGCTGGCACAACTTGGAGTCAGCTGGCGCAAGGCCGAGGTAATCCCTAGGAGAGGCCTTCGTCCTTAAGTGGACATAATAGAATATTGTTGTTGCTGTTGCTGTTGTTGTTGACGACGATGACGACGACGACGATGATGATGACGATGACGATGATGATGAGGATGATGATGATATACCATCTGTTAATGCCGGCATAGCTTGCCTCGCATACACTGCGATGCATGTAACTTTATCGAGCACCTGCTGCTGTTCAGGATGAACCAAACAGGAAATCATCGCATCATAGTTGGATTATCTTGTATAGGATAACGCTACTCTTAGAATCATACGCCGCCTGACAAGACTGGACGAGAAATAGTGGATAGAGCCACGCATAGCGTGAGAGCATCGGCAGTGTTTACTTCAACTCTTTTTTATTGTTGGCCAACAAGGTCCCGCGTGTTATCACCCACAATCATGTTTGCGTATGTTCTGCATACACCGAAGTCGGGCACAATAGAAATTTTCGGTGATGCTCTTTTGATGCACTCAGTTTTTTTCGGTGCCTCTGAAAAAGAAGCTTGGCAGAAGAAAAAAAAAGAAGCAATCTTCCGCCAGGCAAATTGAAACGGAACCCTTCATTCTACGACATCGTCAGCTCCACTATATATGAATAGTATACAAGCAGAATGAGTCCATTAAACTTTGAGAGAGGAATTTTGTCACTGTAGTCCACAACTCCGCGATAGCGTGAGCGTTTTCGCGTGTGCTCGCTTTAAGCAATAGAGCTGTGCCTCACTTGTTGAACAAGCACCTTTACATTGGAAGATACATTTCTCATCAGCACATAGTGCATACACCGTGCGCAAGGCCTTTGGTACGAACAAATTCGCTGGAGATCGCGGTTACTTTCCCCGCCGTGTACATTTTTAACATACTCGGTCACGTGCTCTTGTCCTTTACTTTGTTCTCGATTAAAGAAATCTTTCCGAATTAACTCGCAATTACTCAATCTGTCTTTTTTTTCGTGAATTGAGACCGCTATTAACGTCCAGAATGTAGCCAGTGACCACCACTTTCTGTTGCGCGATCAGCACATGGCCACATGTTAAATTTTGGGCTACGGCAAGCTCATTTTCTCTTTGGCGGAATCTGAAAACTCCAGTCTACTTAGATGTGGATGTACATGAAACAACTGCCTCACGGTGGAAAAAAGAATGCGTGACTTTGCCTCACGGTGTCTTTAACCGGCCCAATGATTTCGGAAAGATCCAGCCCCGGAAGTTTTCGTTTCTCGTGAAATAAAGGAGCTGTGACCAGCCTGCCTTGCACCATCTAATAACCAAGCTACTTCTGGCACAAATCACGTCACTGCTGTGGCTGAGTGACCAAGACGGCGGGCTTTCGTCCCGGGTAGGGCGCAATTAGAGCGTAGCTCTTAGGTGGCCGTTCCTACGACGAGCGCCGGCGGCTTAATCGAGTGAACAAGCACAGCGAAATATGAAGCAGGGCAGCGGAGCGGGAGATGAGAGGCCGCGAACGACGGAGACCACTGAGAGCGGCCCCTTCAGTGACGTGCGCGCGGCAAACTGATGCCATGCGGACCCGCCCGACCGCTCGTTTCGTAAGATCGTCGGCTTGTGTCAGCTCTCGCTCGCACTTGTCTCGCTTGCTTGGTTTCGTATTGTTCGCTCTTGTTTCGGTTGCCATGGTTTGTGATTCTTGCAATACGATTGTACACAAAACGCGAATTGTTTAGTACTTTCTGGAAGCCACGCGGACGACAGCGATTAAACTGGAACTTTCGACGCGTCATGTATAAAAGCCGACGTGCTTGATCCGCAGATCACATTTCCGACGATCGCCGATTCTGCTCGCCACTATCGTTGTGCTTGAGCGTCACTCTTTTTGCTGAGCACAAGTTCGCCAATAAGAGTTAAAATCGTAACTCACAGTTTAGACAGTGTCGTTCTTCACTGCCACTACCACGTGTCAATGTCATCATAATACAAAATTGTGTCAGCCAGCTCTATCAGAAGAATGAGCGACGCAGTCCGTTGAAGTACTTTGTCTGCCGCAGCTGCTAAACTAGGTGCCCGAGCAGAGACTCAGCGCCGCCGCCAAGGGGACCCTCTCTTTCAGAATCAAATTCTTTGCCACAAATATCGCGAATTCAAAACACCTAAACAGCTGCGCTCAAAACTCGCACAAGTGAGTACCGTAATCGTAATTTTTTGAAGTTGTGTTGGCGCACGAAAGACTCTTCATTATGTTACGTTATCTTTCTACTCTTTCAATATTCTGTGACATTATCCTTTAAAGGATTGACATTCACTACTCCGTCTGTGCACTTTAGCTTAGCGCCTAAGGAAGAAGCGTTTTGTTCGGTGCTGCAGACGAGAAAAAAAAATGTCGGGGTGGTGTTTGAAGAGGTAGTAGCAAAACATCCAACAGATTTAAAGCAAATCTTTCTACGCCTCACCGTTGTCAGGATTTTGAGCGGCGCTGGCTAATACTCCTATGGCTAATCTCATATACACACAAATACTAAATAAAATTCACTAGAGCACGGCAGCCGTAGTAGACTGACGGTAAAGCATCGCAGATGTCAAGATGTGAATCAGGTGCTCCATCCTGCGTCAAGTTTTCTTTCCATCCGCTTTCATTTTTATTTTTTATCTATTATCGCTGCATTCGAACTAAAGATACATAGGTTTATTTCTTCTGTGCTTAGCATGGCTTCCTTGTATAATTACATTATATCGCTGTACATGCAATGTAGGACCATATATATCACTAAAGCACAAAAGTCTTTTTATGTTATTTGATTTTATGATACCTGATATTTGATAATTTTCTTGACATGACATTTAGCGGCTTCTTTGATTTCTGTAAATTTTTTGTACTTGGACTCCGCCATTATTGGGCCACTGGATATGTGGAACTGTGTATGTGCCCGTTCATGACCAATCCTCCATAACGGTTATGTGCCCTTGGAAAAGGAGGAGGAGGAAGAGGAAAACGACGAGAATGAGGAAAGAAAGGGAGTGGGCAGGGATGTTAACCAGAAATGCGTCTTGTTGGCTACCCTACTCTGGGAGACGGGACACAAGGGATGTAGAAACCCTGAATGCATTTAAATACCTGTCGTACCTCTCCGTGCATACAGCTGTCATTACCATTTTCGCTACAATTTTTGCATTATATCCCCTGCCTCGTGCTCGATAGGAGAGGGCACGCATTCGAGCCGCGTTCTTCGCTCGCGCCCGCTAGATTGAACAGCCGTTCGCTGGCTCACCCTCACACACTTTCACTCGCCAGCACCTCCTCTATTCTTTTCCAATGCCAGCCAGAGGCCACCCTCTCCTATCGTCCTATCCTGCACTCCCCCGTCGGCTAGCGTTCGCGCCTGCTTTACGGTCGTGGTGTAGAGTACCGTGTGGGTGGTGCCTCACAGTGGAAGTCGGAGGACTGACAGGCGCGTGATAACCTGACGCCTGACAGACGCAGGGACGGAGCGTCTACCGCTTCTCATCGGGAATGGCAGCGGCGCGCGCTCAGGCGTCGCATCGCGGCAACTCACTGAACTAGGGCGCACCAACGGCTCCCATTGGGGACCGAGCGATTGCGCTGGCATTGGAAAAAAAGAGGACGCGTTGCACTCTCACATACAACATATGGCGCGCGGCGACGGTTTTATCGCCCGCAGAAATGCTCCTGTAGTGCCCATATAATTGCTATCGCAATAAAAGATGCGCGCGAGCTAAAAGCGTATTTTCTTTATATTTATCGACGTTGTGTAATATGTACAACCTGAAAGTCAGGTTATAAAAAGCTATATGGTAAAACTATAAAATGAAGGATGATAAAGGCAGGCACTGCCTTACATACGAAAAGCGCGTTTGCTGAATGTATATTGACGTAAAACATACACAACGAAAACCCAAAGAGATTTCAAATATCAAAATCGCTGTGAACCGTACAAAAGGTCAGCGGAGCGAACATTATGATTTGAGTATCACAAACTCAATGGAGAGAATCTGTCTTCCTTTAGAGGTCTGTCCGTACCAGTCATCTATATCAATCCACATTTCCCAATACAAGCGCGTTTGTCTTCGTAGTGACACGTGATGGCCTCGCCCAGTGGAGCAAGAATGTCAAGGCGATTCGGAGCAATTCTATCCGTCGTAGACAAAGGCCTAGCCATGCTACCAGCATATTAATGCATGCTGGAAGCCATGCGCAGCTATGCGCCACCTGAAGACTGCAGTCAGGGAGTTTCGCTAGAGCGCGTACTTCCGAAATAAGTGGTAATTCGGTGACAAGAGCATCAGAACACCGAGTAAACCTAGCGAAGAGCTAGCGGGTGGTGCACGCTTCGAACTAAAACCGTGCCAATGTGCGCGTAACATATTAATATCGATTGAAACTGACCGCAAGACGGAGTCCGAACAACACAACGGCTTCTGCAGTCACTGGTGAAGTGATGCCGTAGACAAAACGCCATAGACAAGAGGTTTTATATGAAACGCCCCCGTGAACTTAAGCTTAAACTGACGATGACCTTGTGCTACTGCATTTTGAGCAAAGAACCTCAATGAGTTACGAAACATGTAATTTACTGTGAACTTATTCAGCGAGCAGAAGTCCTTCTCTACTTCTTTTATTATTCTAACCCGCTACCTGATCAGATGAGTTTTCATCGAAATTGTCACTAAAGAGTCGAAACATGTACTCAGACGCAACCGAATTTTCATTCCAACATAAGTCGCGCACATTCAATAAGAAACCACTGCAGCAGGCTTCGAAATGCATAGTTATTTAGCATCTGCAAGGAACCGACTGGAGAATTTAGCCCGAAAGACTATCACCTTATTTTAAACAACTCGGGACAAACGAAGCAAGCGCCCACGTGTCTCATTTTTACTCAGCGAGCCCCATGCTAGGTTGGCTATTGCTGCAATCCCTCCTTTTAATGAGACAGCCTCGTACCTTTCGTATCATGAAGACAAAACATCTGTGTCTTTCGAAAAGGATTTCATGGACGCGTGTGCCAAAGATTATGCAAGAGAGATTGCGCTGTGATTTTCAATTGACTAATTGGCTGCATCTGCTTTCTAGAGGCATATGAGAAGGAACTTCTAAAGGAATATGAGAAGCGCCGAAATGACAGACTACATATTATTTTCAGTAACACAGAGACCTTTAACAAGCGCTCAATTTTCGGTACACAGGCATTTTTGTATCAAGGTCCAATGGGAATGCATTTTTTTTTAAATCCAAGAGTTATTTGCCTACTCTCCCTGCTTTGGCGCAACTGCTGCTGCATCCTGACATATATATTTCTGAATATATATTCAGAGCATGGACGAAAGAAACGAAATAGGAGAGGCCGTGACGCCACGTTTTTGAAGCCGGATTGCAGCCATGTTGGTGTGCCATCTCCCTTCGCACCTCCAATTAGCTCTCCGGAGAAGAAAGTCACGGGCTTTGAACTTGCATTGCTACGAGCCGCCGAAAGCGTGTGCTGCTGACGCACGTGTGAACAAAGGCTACGAAACTTTGGTAAAAGTTTTAATGAAGCAGATGCGCTCCTGTGTTTTACCGCGGTTAAAGAAGACGACGAAGACCCGCGCCGTGATTGTTTTAGTGTCTCTGTTGCTGGCTGACACTCGCGCTCACAGACACAAAACACAATTTTCAAGCTTACATACCACACTACAAAGACAGTTTGTCTCGCGAACAGGATGTGCCACGAAATACACGGACCAAAAAATCTTATCTCACTTTTCAGAGGCCAAGACCAGCAGCGAGAGCTTCAAGAGCGCGGTTCCTCTGGCAACATTGATGTTTGCGCACCAGTTCCAGTGCTCCTTTGCTAAAAAGACCACGTGACTGCTGCCACACTCTCTTGAAGTGATACCAGCTAACCGGGGCCTCTCCTACGCATTCCTTCCTCCATGTTTCAGAGGCTATAATGTGCACTGAATTTAAGTAACATTGCACAGCTCTAATAACCTCTGCATAAGAAGTGAAAAATGGGAAAGTTGGTATGAATAATAATATTTGGGGTTTTACGTGCCAAAACCACTTTCTGATTATGAGGCACGCCGTAGTGGGGGACTCCGGAAATTTTGACCACCTGGGGTTCTTTAACGTGCACCTAAATCTAAGCACACGGTTGTTTTCGCATTTCGCCCCCATCGAAATGCGGCCGCCGTGGCCGGGATTCGATCCCGCGACCTCGTGCTCAGCAGCCCAACACCATAGCCACCGAGCAACCACGGCGGGTGAAAGTTGGTATGAAATCATAGCTAAACAGAGCGCGAACTATTAGAACAAAACCAAAGCCTGTGCCTTTGCTTTTGTTCTAATATTTCGCTCTTTAATCAGCCATATAACCCTTGTACGTTGAGTGACATAACTTCTGCAGTAAGCACACCTTTGACCTGCCTAGCAAGAAAGCTAATGAATTCCTACGTAGAACATGAACGCATACTGTCGGCTCATAGGTTTGTTTAAACCACATCGAGCTCTCAACACAACAGCGTATTATATTCAACGGATAATGTGATTTATTCTATAGTTGCTTTCATTTAGGCATGTTGTATGCTCTCCCATTCTTGGTCAATGTGCAAGAATAGACATGTGCCACTGTCTAACATTAGCTACAGAATTCCTACACACACACACACGCACACACACACACACACACACACATATATATATATATATATATATATATATATATATATATATATATATATATATATATATATATATATATATATATATATATATATATTGGCGCACTTCTCTGCTCATACACCCGTAATCACGTTGCTTCAGCCCGCAAGCATGCTGTATCGCCTTCATTATCATGAGATCACTGCTATACATCTCACACTGCGCATCCGTGGTTTGGCGTTCGTATTTTGGCATAGATTGCGAACGATGTAGCACATAAAACGTAAAAGTGACACAGGACTATATAAATACACATGTTTAATGATATTCTATGTGAAATAAGGTGGAGGTAAACGCTATCGTACGCATCGTCGTTCGCTGTGTAGCATCTCATTAGCCGCTTAACTATCGCTTCGCTTCATATGAATTCCAACACGTGCGTTGGGATTTGCATAAACATTTTATGCCGCTCTCCTGTTCTAAACGAAACGAAAGGGGGTTAACGGAGGGGCCCGATATTTATTAGTCATATCATGAGAAGCCAACAAACACCGACACCCAGGACAACATAGGGGAAATGGCTTGTGCTTAATAAATGAAATAAGGAAACGATAAATTAATGAAAATGAAAGTGGATGAAAAAACTACTTCCCGCAAGCGGGGCACGATGCCACAACCTTCGCATGCGAAAGTTGTGGGATCGTTCTCTATTCGCGGCAAGTTGTTTTTCATCCACTTTCATTTTCATTATTTTATCGTTTTTTTATTTCACTTATTAGGCACAAGCAATATCCCTTTCTGGTCCTTGGTGTCAGTGTTTCCTAGGCTTCTCATGATATCTCCTGTTCTATGAGTTTCGTATTTGCGCACCATACTTACAAAGTTCTGTGCCTGTGTAATGCATCCGCTGAGCGCTCATACAGGTAGCTGTAAAGAAAATTAGCTACGACTCAAGTGATGTAATTTCGGGTTCACAATTTCTTTCACATGAAAAACGCGTTACAAACGTCTATTCTTTCCAATCAATATCAAGCCGAATAGGACTCGTTGCAAAAAGAACATGAAAGCTTGAAGGCAAAAACGTACAAAAGCGCAAGCGACGTAGAATGACGGCTGTTCTCCGCGCGTCGTGAAGAACGACGAAAAAGAGAAATAACCACTGCGACGCAAGTCCCGTTAATTTAGACTGAAATATGTACGCATCTGGCTTTCTATGACTGTTGTCAATCTTGTTTTGAAAGACGTATCTTCAAAACAGTTAGACTGAAAGAAGGTATTGATTAGAACAGTGACGAAGTAAAACAACCAGAACGCATCGCTACCTTGCTTAAGGCGAAATAGACAGTTTTAGTTACACGTACGTAGAGGCTTCACGTACGCAAACGTGAAAAGCCTACGTACCTTACGTGCACGCCATCTGAAACGCTTTTAGCTACACGTACGCGACGCACGCTAAGAGGGACCCCGTAGCTCCATCTATCGGGAAATGTGAACACGGCGGTAGCCAATTCAACCCCGTCGCCGTGTTTCGATGCGAGCCGTCTGCGCGCGCGCGGCCCGCTATCGCTTGTTCGTGATCTTGCGGAACTCCGGTGCGAAGCTGTCTACGTGCGCAAGAAACGCACGCAAAGAATTGAATCTCACGTACGTCCGTGAGACGCGCGTGCGCCCGCTACGTTCTACGCATGCGCACTGCTCACACGTAGAAGCTCTACGTACGCAAAGCCTCTACGTACGTGCAACTAAAACTGTCTAATATCCCCGGTCATGTTTCACAGAAGCAGTGGCATGTACAAAGAAGCTGAGCTGCGAGTGGAAAAAAATGTGCTTACAAAGATTAAGGCTTTGATTTACTTAAAGAAAACGCGTCGCAGAGTAATAAGTTGGAGACAAACAGAAAGAGAAATGACACGTATGTCTAAGTTAAACAGTGCTTCAGTTTTCGCAGTACCGTTGACGCTAAAAAATGATTGTGAGCCGTTATTAGAATATATGAACACTGCCCTTTCTTACAAAAACAAACGAAATTTCAAAGAACTTGGGTATCACCAATTCTCCTTTATTGGCGAAGGGACACAAGAAAAGGCAAGACCTTTTGTGCAGATTGGGGGCGGGGGGTCAATGTTGTAAATGGAAGCGTAGAACGCATAAAAAAGTTAATCGAAAAATATGTGGCACGTGAAATTGTCTTCGTGAAACAAGTGATGCAGTTTTCGCCAAAAAGAGCCCGCATAAAATAGTTGTTAGTGTTTGCAGGCTATATCACTGTTGGCGTCTTGATAGCGAAGATTCGGTCACACAATTACTGTCCGCCTGGCACCGGGTGTCCACCGCCAAGTCATGTGAGTGGTGGCGCTGGCTAACACTCCCAGTGTTCTACAAGGAAACATAAATATCCAAGACAGTAGACGGGGAAACGGTGCCGCGGTAGCTAAATTGGTAGAGCATCGCACGCGAAATCCGAAGGTTGTGGGATCGTTCCCCACCTGCGGCAAGTGGTTTTTTCAGCCACTTTAATTTCCATGAATTTATCGTTTCTTTATTTCATATATTAGGTACAAGTAATTTCCCCTATGTTGGCGTTGGTGTCAATGTTTGTTGGCTTCTTATGATATGACCAATAAAAATCGGGCCCCTCGGTTAACTCCCTTTGTTCTCGTTTCTCTGTATAAAGTACGATACACTACGTGGCTAAATGGCTAGTTCAGTATACGTGTGAGTATAGCCGCGTTATTTCTCGATATACCACTTCCTCTACAACTGTGGTTTACAGGCCACTGGCTGTAGCGTGGAACTACGGCTGCTGATGTGATCGCAGCAGTGACACCGAGTAAATGCATCGTTTTGTGATTGCACCAGACAATATGCTCCTATAGCTCCATTTTCATTCCTGGCCTTATTATTCTGCAAACAAACAGACAAAAAAAAGCTATTCTTGCTTTATTTTAACGGCTATCGTCAACTTGAAATGTATGTAATGACCTCTGTGAACACCAACATCAATGCGCTTTTACTACAACTCCATATCACCCTGCTTTAAGTCAAGCTTACTATGTGTATTTTCTTACTGCACTGCCTTGGAAGCTGAAAATACGTAATATTTGGAACACAATACATGACCCGTCCACGTTAACCTTATTCTGCTTCCGGGGTTCATTCTTTAAAATGGTGGTGAAGTTAACATAATGCCGCGTAGCGTTTTAAGGCGGCACACAAACGTCACCGTGAATACTTGTCCGGAACAAATTCGGCCGCAGAGAACGGGACCGGAACAAAGGAAAACCGATGAAACGCCGAGCAGGATGAATTGGGAGGTCCAGCGAGGCGAGTCTAAGCGACCACCCATCGGGGCGACGCGCCAAGCTTCCTACAACCACCCAGAAAAACTGGCGACGTCCGAGTCGGTCTGAGCGCTCGTAAATCGTCCACAATTACAGGCCGGCCAGCCGCGAGCGCGTCTCTCGGTAGACGCGCCCTCGCTCTCTCGCTCACCGCAAGCAAGCAGCGCGGCGGCACACGAGCCGTGCGGAGCCGCGTGAGGCACAAAACGCGTCGAGCGCCGGAAAGCTGCGCTCAAATGTTGAAAAACAAGTCGAGCAAAGCGTACAGAACATGACATCGCGCAGCCTAGATGCGCTGCCATAGACGGTCGGCACGCGTATCTGGTCTGGGCACTCGCGCGGTTCAAGTCGCCTCTGGGATTCCGCCCTCGCTTATAGTTTTTCTTTTCTTCGCAGCGGTTGGGTTCCTCTCGTCCTCCGCGCCCTGCGGTAGCGGCTTTGTAGGCGCAAACATTGCTACTGGCGTCAACAGGCCTCGACGCGGCTCCGCTTGCGGGACGGATGCGCCGCACAACAAAGAGATGGACGATGGTGCTCCACAACGACGACTTCTGCGAAGGAGAAGAAAGAACCAAGCAAGCTAAAACGAGGCAATAGTAAAATGTGCTTGCCAAAGTTTCGTCCTTGGGAATGGCGCACGCACGAGCTTTTCTAGAACGCTCGCCAGCGTCCAGGAAGCTCGTGTGGCCTGTGTTTGCTCGTCCTCGTTGCTTCCCGTCATCGACAGTCACACGCGCAGACCAGCGGCGAAGCGCGGCAAGCTTTGAGCGACCGGCCGGATCGCCGACGACAGCTCTTATCGTTTTTCCACAGAAGCGCTGGTTTGCTCGGTGCGCCGAAGGTATTCGTGTACATCGGACGGCCGTGAATACGCCGTGTCCGATTCACAAGAGAGGCATCCTTTGACAGATTTGACGCGATTGCCGTTATGGCGTCGATGTTGCCACCATGGCATTACATTATTCTGATATGGAGCTGGTTTCGTGACATTATTAGTAAAGGTAGGCCTACCCTGGCAGTTGTTAAATGGAAGCAGTAATCCGCTGCACTCTATGGGTAGCTCATAAAATTTCAATAGTTACCGCATTTACAAATAGTAGTTACCGCTTTTCAAGACGCCTGGCAAAAGAATGAAGATTAGAAAGCTACTGAGGTCTCGTGGCTATAGTGCAGGCTCAAAAGCACTGATTTTGCCTCAAGATTTACCGCATATATTCATACACAGCTACAAACTCACGTCTCAACTTCGAAGGTTTTAGTTATCGTTAACCGTCCACTTAAAGCGCCATGCAATGGTTGAAATCCAAACACTTCCAATTATTCTACGCATTATCCCTCGTGAGGAATTGTGTACTTAAGTAGCGCTTTTGATGATTTGAATAGAACCACGTCAAAGGTATGTGTATTTACAGGGCTGAAAATCGAGCTTGTCGGTGCATTTTGAAATTTCTTTGGAGGAGTAGACGACGGGACAGACGACGGGAAAACATACACGGACGGCGCTCGTCCATGTATGTTTTTCTGTGTCGTTCGTGTCTTTTCCCGCTATCAATAGTTTTCGACAAGGAAAGACAAAACAAGGGCGCTGACCAATAACCACTTTTTATTTTAAGGAACTCATGTACACGCACTGAAAGACGATGTGCAAATAGTTAAAATACGTTCACTGCGACGCCAAATGGTCAACGCGTCTAGCAACTCGAGCGCACGACCATGTCAGTCAATCAGACGATCAAACGTTTCAGATAATTGAGCTCTTTGTCGATTAAACTTGGTGATGGCGCACTTACGCTAGAGGGGCCCCTCCTATGTATCCTGTAAGCTCCTACAATTCCGCGCATTCTTTGGTCCCTGTGTCGCTTCAGCAAGGCCAGCTGGACCAAGTCAAGACGTGAAGTTTGCGGCAAGAATCACGCGCAGTAGTTTATCGCCTGTGCGGTTGGTGCTATGTAGGAAATCCCGCTCTCCTGTTCCCTAAAATGTACATAGGATAGACGGGACGGCGTTTCAACGAATGCTTCCAAAAACACGCTAGGTCTCTCGACACAGGACGTGGTAGCAACCTAGCCTTTCATGTAGCGTGCGGCTGTACACCGGCTTTTGATAAATGCCGAATCTTGAGGCGACAGAGCGACCAAAGAACGCACGAAATTGTAGAAGCATACGTGATACATAGGAGGGTCTCCTCTTGCGTAAGTGCGCCATCGCTAAGTTTAATTGACAAAGAGCTCAATTACCTGAACAGTTTGACTGTCTGATTGAGTGACATGTTGGTGCACTCGCGTTTATCGATCTGTTGTCGAATTGGCGTCACAGTGAAAGTAATTTAGCTATTTGCGCATCGTGTTAGTCTGCGCCCTTGTGTTGTCTTTCCGTGTCCCGTCATTTAGCGCTTCTACAAATAAGTTTCAAAATGTACCAACAAGCTCAATATTCAACCCCGTAAGTGTATATACGGTTCACGGAGTCCCATTTAAGGTATCAAAAGTATTGCCTAAGTACACGATTGTTGTAAATGATGCTGAATAAACAATCGGCACGTCTTTTCAGTTTCGTTTTAACGAGGCAGCTAAGGAACCGCGGCCTTCATGAAAGTGAAAGAGTGATCGCTCGGTTTTCTTTCGAAGATTTGCTCGTGTTATGCTCTCTCATTTCTTTCTTACACAAATTGCCGCTTCTCAGGTTGTTTGATTCCTGACGCGCTGGTCGGTTGCGCCTGTCATTGCATGTATCCGAGTGATATTGGGATTGCCAACTGCCCCTGAATCGTGATCGCTGTACAACGTATCGTGGGCAATACAAATTCCACAATATATTTGTAGAACAGTACTTCATTGCAAAATTGATTACAATGTTATACCTTGCGCAGAAATCAAAAACTAGGGCACCTAAAGGTGGTTAACACGGACTGTGTTAATAACTGAAAGCGCTATGCCAACCTGTTCATCAGGGGCGTAGCCAGGGGGGGGGCTTATGGGGCTTCAGCCCCCCCCGAAATTTTTTCGTGCTGTCCATGCACCGCCGACCAAAGCGACCCCCGGCGCCGGAAATCACTCTGGATTTTGTCTAGAATGTCTTTTTGACGCTCGAAAAGACATTTAACCGCGAAGATTGCGAACTCGGGCTGGATTTCCTGGCAACGCCCATACACCCGGAGTCACATAACGCCAAGCAGTCCCATTCGAGCACAAAGTTTCAAGGGCGCTTTGATGGTGAGCGGGCTCGCCGCGGCATCTCACTGAGGCCACGGAATCTATGGAGCGCATGGATATCAATTGCGAAACTTTATGGGTATAAATGTCGTAAGCTCTTGATGTGAAAGGTGCATTGACATTTCAAAAGTTGTGCTTTAGATTTTCAATTGCGGAACTTTGTGGGTTTAAAGTTGTTATAAACATTTGACGCCGAAGTTCCATTGACTTTTCTAAAGTCTTACATCGGAACATACAACGAGACAAGCCAAATCAACACACTAGCAGACGAGTTGACAAAGCACGCAGCGAGGTCCAATGAGACGAAGCGTTGGGGTGGTTCATTTGTGCCGTCATGTCACATAAAAAAAAATATCAACATTTTTTTTAACCTACGCCAGAACATCCATGTCAAGACACTAAAGCCAGCCAAAGTAACCACGTTCTTATTTATTTTTTCTACTTTGACTTTTATTCGCGAGGACACACTGAGCCTCTTCAATTTTGTTTTTGTTCTCGCTAGCCTACCCGCGGGCTTTCAGGGGGGAGGACGCTTTCTGGCTAGCAGACGAGAAAAAAAAAACAATGGTCGCTCGCCGCCATCACTGTGGGGACTCGAAGGATTGCACCGCGTTCCTTCAGCGGAACCTTTCCGGAAAGTCTTGTTTCGCCGATGTAGGATACTGAGCAGTATGCGTATGGTTCTCAGTGGACCAAGCGTCTCATGTTTTCTTCGGCATTCCTTCCGTAGCCCCATTAAGTGCCCGAAGTATGCATTCGATTCTGGCCAACATACTTTCCTATGCGTTTTTTTTTTTCATTTCGGTGCCTCCGCCCCACAGAAAAAAAATACATTGTTGCGGCGCAGCGAATTGTCGCATGGTGAAAGTTTGATTTTGATACTTCCTTTGCGGAAAGTAATGGGCGACGGGACGCTTCAGTTGCCGGATACGTTTATTTCATTATTGCGAAAGCAATCATATGGACACTCCAGGCGCATTCCTGCCGTCGCCCTCATGTTTCGTATAAAGTCCAAGGGTGATAACATCGTGACCACGCGCTGCATGCTGTATGTGCGAGTGAAAGCGTAGGAGGGGAGGTGGAATGGGTGAGCCGACGATGGTGGCTCAGTCTTGTGTGCGCAAAGGAGAAAAGCGGAGAGCAAGCGCGCCGCCTTCCGTCGCGCGCAATACACCGGGGGAACTGGATGGAATGGGGGCGGAATCTAGGATTCTAGGATCTAGGATTGAAAGTGGTTGCATTTGAGAGAGAAAGTTAAATGCTAGTGTCTGTTGAAACAGAACTTCGATTTAGGGCCTGAATATTGTTTAAAATATTTAGAAAAATTCGAAAGTTTGAAAAAATAGAAGCACGACGTTTACAAACTAATAGCATGAAGCATAATAGCATAATATCATGAAGAACAGATATTGTGGTTCTGTAAACGGCATCTATTATAACAGTCAAAGCGGACAAGTATGCTATGTCAATTTGTATATTACGTGACGTGGTTACGTTGTGTACAAGGGTTCTGCAAAAGCCGTATATACACAATACTAAATTTTATTGAGATTCATGTGTAACATATCTATTTTGTCCGCTGTAGATGTACTATTAGATGCAATTCACAGAATTGTGATATCATTTCTGATTGTTGAGTCACAGAGTTTCAAACTTGATAGTTTCGTTTTCTGAAAATGTTCGATTTCGGCCAATTTTTAATAAATAATTGACCACCTAAATGAAAAATTCGAAACCAGCAGTCACTAGAATTAAACTTTTTCGTTTACATGCAACAAACCTCCTCAAATTCGGTGAAGTGATTGCAGGGAAAAACGAATTCCCCTTCTACATGTATTTAATTAGGAGCACCCGAGCTTAAGCTTCCTCTTAAGCAGGAGGCCGAGCTGCAACGTGCTCCCCTCCCCCCCCCCCAAACAAAATTCCTGGCTACGCCACTGGCCCCATGTATAAACATATATATATATATATATATATATATATATATATATATATATATATATATATATATATATATATATATATATATATATATATATATATATATATATATATATATATATATATATATATGTATATATATATATATATATATATATATATATATATATATATATATATATATATATATATATATATATGTTTATACATGGGGCCAGTGGCGTAGCCCCCCCCCCGAACAAAATTTCTGGCTACGCCACTGCTGCTCATGTATACATTTCCACAACATATCATTGATCGTCCTCTAGTTTTCCACAACTGAGCTTGGGGTTGTTGTGTTATCGACGAGAAAGTAAGAGCATTTCTTCCGTGCTACACTGCTTGAGCGGGTGCATTAAATATGTCAAAAAAACTCTGGGGCTGCGTAAAGGCTGTTCACGGGCGCGGAATATATTTAGGGGATTGAGTGCCATTGCAGTGATCGCAACGCCGCGGCGTCACCGCACGCTGATCTTTTACTCATTCAGAACGCGAGCTCCTTCGGAAATTTGCAACTTCTAGAAATGATCGACAACCTGAAAAAAAAGACAGATATATATATATATATATATATATATATATATATATATATATATATATATATATATATATATATATATATACACACTGGCAATGCTGAGATATTCTTCATCAATCCTGTAGAAAAAAAACTTCGCATCCGACTTATTGCACTTATTTAAAGCAGGATAAATCACACTTTACCCTTCTCTGACTAACTGTGTAGCAATTTGCAATTATTTTTCATTTTACAAATGATCCTGAAATTTCTGAAAGCTTACGAGAATGTTGACTTATGAAAAACATGTGTTCTACAGTGATTAGTGACTTGGTGTTTACAACCTCGTTCCAGTTTTGTAAGTTTCTTACAAAGGCAACGCATTTCAGCCCTTCAAGTGCCTCAATACTCGGTTAAATGAACAAAAATATCGGCTGTTCTGTGTATGACGTAGGGCATACCAACATGAGATACTTGAATCATAATCTGCAACCATACTATTTCGCACCTCCTACAATCATAATTGTTTGGAGGCAGTGCCCGCTGTCATGACTTTGGGGCTATGTCATTCGGCTGCTGACCACGAGGTCGCAGGTATGATTCCTGTGAGCGGCGGCCACATTAAGATAGAGGCAAAATGCGAAACCACTTGCGGTAGCGAGCATTGGGTACGTGAGAAAGCCCTGTAGCGGTGAAAATTAATTCTGAGGCCTCTGCTATCCAGCGCCGCTATTTCGTACGCGTTCGAAAACCCAACGTTCGCTTTCTTCCTAGGCGATTGTCCTAGGCAGTGTCGATATCGCGGCCTAGACCAATCTAGGGCAATCGCGTGAGGCGAAACCGAATGCCGGCTTTTCGAACGCGTACAAGATAGCCGCCCTGGCCCCTCATAACCGCTTTGTTGTCCTGAGTCGTTAAACCCAATCACAGAGGAAGTGCCTCTCTGGCGCAGAAAGTAATAAGGGTAATAATAATAAGGGTAGTAAGTAATAAGTAATAAAGAAATAAGTACAGAATCTCAAGTCGACAAGCCTCGTTTATAGACTTGCAGTGCGCACCCACACGTGTGCGCACAACCAGTGATCTATCTATCTATCTATCTATCTATCTATCTATCTATCTATCTATCTATCTATCTATCTATCTATCTATCTATCTATCTATCTATCTATCTATCTATCTATCTATCTATCTATCTATCTATCTATCTATCTATCTATCTATCTATCTATCTATCTATCTATCTATCTATCTATCTATCTATCTATCTATCTATCTTCACAAATATACTCCTTTCGACCCTATATCCCCTTCCCGCAGTGAACAGTAGCAAACCGGACATGCTTCTGGTTAACCTCCCTGCATTGCTGGGCTTCTCTCCCTTTCTATAAAACAATCAATCAACTAATCGCAGTCAGTTACACTCGCTGAATCCCCTTACTACATACACATTCATGGCTATCGTTGCAGCACGTGAGCTAGGGGCGATAACAAGCAGAGCGCGCTAAAGCGAAGTGGTGGCCATGTTCCGCCGTGGCAGAGAAGAGGTGATCGCACACTTGGCTTCCCTTCCGCGTAGTCCTGCACTCCCCATGGGAGCGATACACATGCATTTCTTAAGCATAGTAGGCGTGCAAGGTAAGCGATAAAGATAAGCGCCTCCCTAAACACACGTGGATCCATCTACATACTTTTAGAGACTTCGTAGAGACGGCAGATACAATCTGTACGTAAGACAACTATCGACGTATGCAGGTACTATCGAAAACCATTCAGAGAAAACTGAGGACAATGTAACGAGCCAAGAGAAGAAAAAGAAGCCATAAGTTATCGGCATTTATTTCATTTTCCTATTACAGGAAGCAAACTGGGACAAACCATTGTCATCCAGCAGGCGTAACCGTACGTTTCATTACAATTTCTCTCTCCCCCCCCTTCTGTATATTCCCATTTTCCTTTTTTTCCCAGAGTAGAGTAGCAAACCGTACTCTCGACTGGTGAACATCCCTCCATTCTATTCTCTCTCTCTCTATCTGTCTCTCTCTCTTTCTCTCTCTCTCTCTCTCTTAAAGATCACAGCATGACACAACTGCAGCCTAATAAGCCGAGTTATTCAATTTCCGCGTGGCTATTTTCCTTTATTGTGCTTGAAAGTGTGTGTCAGTTCGTTTCAACAACGACAAGAAGATTAGGGCAGAACAGAAGGATGCAAAAACATCCCTTGAACTGAAAATCACACGAAGGTGGAGAAGTCATACAAAAATAAAACCCTAGCCCTGGTGCCAATAACGCTTCACAGATAGGGCAACCGAACCTCGACTTACACTTCTTATTGGTGTACCTCGAGCTTCACTGAAATCACCTGCCAGCTGATCGGTGTTTTGTGTACTCGTCAGTCCGGCACCTATCATATTCTACTCAGCGCTAGTCTTCCGCCTTTCTCTTTACTAAGTGAGCTGTTGATTCAAAGGAAGCGCTCCGCCTTCCTCAGATCGGCACAATATCGTTCCTTTCTTTCTTTTGTAGAAGCACATGAGTGCTGGGACTCCGCACAAGCAGAGCGAGAGTGCGGCCAGGCAACGCACGCAGCGTGGGTGCGCCGCCACCGGCGGCACCAGCGGGCTCGGACGGTTATAGATCGGCGGCCGTCGTGCCTCTTCTTCGCGGGCCCTTTTCATCCCCCGCGTCCCGCCGCCGACGGCGCATCAGCATCGGCGTGGGAAGGCTGCCGCGGCAGCGACAACGGTGCAATCGCTGAAGCAGGCAGCATCGGCGCGGTCGCTGGCTTCCAGATTTCGCGTCCCTTCGCCGCACTGCCTCCTCCTCCTCCTCTGTGCAAGAGTATCCCGCGTACGACGTGACGCCACGACACTGCAACAGCGGGGAGCCCTTCAACACAGGCGCCTCCCAAGCAAAACAAAGCGGCTAGCCACAAACACGCAGGACAATGGCGACGACGCGCCTGCTGGGAAAAATATCGTGGCAGCGGTTGGCTCGCCAGGCGAGACCGTTGAATCATCCCTCCTGGCACTGACGAGAACTTCTACTTTGGTCCTATTTCCTTCTTTTGTTACGTCACTGCGCGGCGGCATATCAGTGATGGTGCGTAAGATGATGAACAGGCGCTACTAAAATATTCGCGCCTTTTGTATATATTTGGATAAAATGCTCGGTCAAAGTCTGGGAGCAAACTTTTAGAAAACTTACGGGAGCATGGCAGTGTAGGGAGAAAAGGTTTCACGCTTTCTGAACAAAACGGCTTTTCTAGTCGCTTATCTTTTTACTCCTATGTCCCTGCTTTATACCATCACGTAAAAGTGAATTTTGGCGCGACCTGGTTGGCATAGAGTGTATTCAATACGCGCTTGCTCGAGCACATTGTTTCATACTTTACCGCAGAACACGCTGTTTAAGAGCCGTTGGTGTTAGAAGTAAACGCTTTTAAAACGCTCCTTTGACACTGTTCATTAGCACATCCTATGCTCTTGGACTTTGACGGTGACGAAGGCGTCCTCTGGAATGGCTTTCTGTATACGCAACGTGCTCGCTTGAAGTAAACTTGACAAAAGGTGCATATTAATGTTGTTTGAGAACACCCGGGGGCATGGTGCTCAAGCGAACACCGTCCAATATCCACATGGTTTATTTATGCATAAGCACACATAAAGAGGTAGGTAATCACGAAACAATTCACTCGCAGCCATGTGAAGAACACTGAGAATGAAGCCGACGAGAGCATAGGGGAGAGTAAAACTCTCTGTATGTGTGCATTTTCGCTTGTATGTTTTCTTTTGTTATTATTGGTATGCCGAATTGTAACGAAAATGGGAAGCGTATGAAAATACAACTCGTGGGTGGTGGGAGTCAAACGCACAGCTCCCGCATGACGCATGTGATATCCTATACCAATTCAGCTGCAATGCTCTACCAATTGAGCAATGGTGGCTGACGTCCCCTCGTTCGCTTGAGTATTCCATCTGTCTGCTAAAATGTACTCAATTCTTTTCCGCGAGAGCGTTCTTCTTCCTACCATTTTTAACCTGATCTAGCTAGCTCTCGTATCTTCGTTCTTTTTTGTGTTCTTAGTTTTTTCTATGTTATAACAAAAGAGTACATTGAAAAGGGATCCATCGCGTCGTATTTCCTCGCGTATCGCATTCGAGTAAAAGGGAAACTGCACTGCGCGGTAGCAGCGCAACGCATAAATGCATTGCGTCAGCAACGCGCTGCACTTTTGTCTGCAAGTGACGGCCACATCGAGAACGTTAAACCACACCAAAAGATGACGCGGGCTTTGAAGTGCTCGTTGCAGGCAACTGCTCACTAAGGATAACATAAAGTTGCGTGCCTGGAATATGACGCTCTCTGGCCGAGTTGCTTTGTCCTGTTGGAAACTGTCGGGTTCGAACGTCGAGCGAAATATATACGAAGGCTCTCGAATCGAGGTATTGGGCCATCGGCGAGAGCAAAAGGGCCACTTCTTCTTCACGCCATTATAGCCTCCGCGAATAAGCTTTCTTTGAACGATCTATCGCCTCCTCTTTGACTGCTTGATTGCGCCCTCCGGGAACAGCCCATACGGCACAAAATACGTTGGTGCTGCTCCATGTGCCTGACAAACTAAATACCATCACTCTCGTGCAATTGACTGCGACAGTTGCATGGGCCCCTTTTTGATTGAAGGCAGATAGGTTATATTCATGCCTGACGCATATTTATTCCTTTACCACGTTAGAAGAACACCTCCCCGAAATATTGGCCACCCTCCATGGTCGCTTAATGGACATGAGATAGCGCTGCTGGATTCATCCGCGGACGCATTTCGATAGGGACGAAACAGAAAGAAGAAAAAAACACTCTATAGTTAGATCTAAGTGCTCGCGAAGGAACCCCAGGCGGTCAAAATAATTCAGAGTCCCACATTACGGCGATCTTCATATTTAAATCGTGGCTCTAGCCTGGAAAAGTAGCGAATTCAAAAACTGAGGTTTTAACACGCCATCATTGTGAACATCTTTGATGTTCACAGCAACACTATGTTCTCAGTTCAAGAGTCATTTCAGTGTCTTAATCTCTACAGGCCGTGATACAATTTCTTCGCGCACGCTGACTAGACGACACGTTGCAGAGTACGCTATGAGGCAGCGTCTCGCCTTGACAATCGCTAACGCTCCCATGGTGGTTATTAGAAGCGCTCATTACGTCACTGCATGGAAGGAAGTGCACTCTCATACCTTAAAGAGGGACTTAATGCAGCGGTGAAAGGTGAGCAAGGACATACTGGATCACCGAGAAAGGTTGACCCGATAAGCAAGGCTGATACTAACATCTTATGACGTCATATTTATCTAAAGCGCACCGAACGTTAACGGCAATGCAAACGTGCCGATGGCGGCATAATTAGCAGGCAAATATTTTCACCTTTTTTTGTTGTTTTCAAGAGAAAGCAATAGGCTAAATAAATTTGTTTTTAGCACATTACAATGAATGACTGCGTCACAGGAGGTCATTACGCCATTCCGGTTCCGGTACACATATCAGCATCAATATGTCGCGCTATGCTAATTTCCTTCTTACATCACCCATACTCCTAAGCCCAGTGCTTCATGACGCAGAATTTTCCGCAAAACGAAAGACTTTGTTCGTATTTCTTTACACGCTTGCAACACAACTCATGATAGCGTGCCCAGCTGGGTGCCCCCCACCGCAGTTCTTGGATTTCGATGAATCAAAAACTTTGTTGCGCAAGCACGATGCAGACTATATCTCTCCGTAAGTGTCGAAAAGCGAAAACTCACTGATCACTTCGCCTTAAAAGCGCTTTTGATAGCGGCGTGGTCGCGTCAACTGAAAGAACGCTTCTTTGTTCGTAACACATGCTGCTCCCTGCGGCCTGTTCCCGTCCATTAAATTTTTTTTTTTCACGCTCGCTCGCGCATTCAACCCACAAGATTTCACGAAAAACGCGTATACGCACATGAGTCTCCAAATAGCACGAGTTTAACAAAGAGCGGCCATCAAAAAAGCTGTTTTTAGGGCCACATTTCTTCATGCGGATGGTCCTTTGCAAGCGCATCAAGCGGCTCTCCTTGTACCCTTTTTTTGCAAAGCCAAGCCCATCCAGTACAAGAAAGTGAGACACGCTCGCGTAGCTTTCTCATCTGCTTTCCGCGTTCGCCGAAGCGTGCTACGGGGGCGCAACATGCTGCGAGTGCAACAAAATGTGCGTGCACTGAGACACGTTTGCGAATCCTTTCTATGGCGCCATTCGCTTTTCTGCCGGCGGCCCGAGCGAGTGCGTGGCTGTAGGCCTCTCAAATAAGGTCGAGCAGCTCTTTCGTGACCGCGCTGCGACTGAACAACTACAATAGCAGTGCGCTATGATGCACGGGACAAAGGGGAGAAAGGGTGCAGAAGAAACTTGCCCACCCATCTTCGAACGCTATGGCTGACTCTGCAGACCACTTTGAAACTGCGCTTCATGTTACTGCGGCAATTCTAGACGGGCGAGTCGGGAGAGAAGAACTTAAAGTGGAAAGGAAGAATGAAGGGAGCTTGAACCTTATCCAATATCCCGATACGTCCCGGCTTACCTGTCACTGCAAGACGCCGCGTGCACGTTCACAGGCTCTTGCGAAGCCATTTTTAAGAAGGAGTTCTGCGCTCAACTGGGTGATTTCATGGATGAATGGTGCCACAGGTTGACACAAAAGTCATTTTGGCAGCGGATAAAATAAAATTAAACTTTGGCTTGCCGATCTATGCGCATGTAAATGTTTGTGAGTACTTCATATTTGACAAGAAAACTACCGTGTATCGGTGTGGTTAAAAAAATGCGTGAGAAAGCTGATGAATATCTCTCTGACAGAGCTAGTGCAGATGCATTGTAACGGTTCTTCAACGCTGCAGTTAAAAATGGCGCATTTTGAGTACTGCAATTGCTCAAGCAATCACCGTTTGTAGTCCCGGTGAAAGGAGGACGACGATGACGACAATGATGGTAATATGGTCTAAATAATCACCCAATAACGATAACAAAGTAATGGAAAGAGTCTATGAAGCCAACAATGATAGACATGCTTAATTTAAAACGCAGGGCGAAATCTACACATTTGCAGCTTTTAGCAGTAAGTACGATATGACAATAATGGCGATAGCTGTAACAAAGGGGACGTTGACACCATCTATTTTAGTAACGAACAATGATGGATGAGCTACAGCAAGTGCGTTTTTCTTTCATTTAAAAAAATTGTTTCAACGCTACATGGCGATCATGACAACTGTATCATGCAGTTGTCACGATTTGGTGGTGGTTTATCGATTGGGATCATGATTGTCACGACCGGGATCAGACGGGTGGTGTATACGCAAAACAACAACTTCAAGCTAAGCTTCCTTCTCCTACTCATTGAATGAAAGTTATGAATGACCACTACCCATATGCATTGATTGCTCGTGAACTAAATGTCTTAGGATGCTGAAAATTCAGTGGACAGGGAAAAGAGAAGGATGGATAGGGGTGTGTGATTTAGAGACAGATGCACAAATATGTGCGCTCAGTCATTGAGTTCTAAAGAGAGAGAGAGAGAAACGTTTATTAGACGAAACAGTGTCCCGAGCGAGGCCGGGTATCACCCTAAGGTGGGAGGGCTCCTTAGTCCAGGAACCCTCTGGCTTCGACTGCCCTCTTAGCCCTGGCGACGAGTTGTCGTTGGTCTTCCAGGTCCCCGAGGGTTAGCTTGGCCTCCCACGTTTCGAACAGGTCGTTTGCCTGCGTTTCTAGTTGCATTTCGCTGCCTTCCTGCCACGGGCATTCCAGGAGCAAGTGTGCCAGAGTGTCGGGTACGTTGCACAGTGGGCAGAGGTAGCCGTGGAGTGTCGGGTAGAGGCGATGCATCATCGTTCCGTGCGTGTATGTGTTACTTTGCAGGCGTCTAAGGATTAGGCTTTCTTCTCTGTCGAGTTTAGGGTGCGGTGGAGGGTACACTCGACGCTCGAGCCTGTAATGCTGCAATATGGCCGAATAGTTGGTGGGTACGGCCTCCGCCTCTTCTGTCACGTGTCCGAGAGCGCGTGGGGAGTGGGGAGCCCGGCTGACGTGCTCGCGGGCAGCGGCGTGGGCCGCTTCGTTCCCCTCTAGTCCCTCGTGTCCGGGTACCCAGGTTACGCAGGTGTACGGGAGCGGAGTGCTTCGTCTTTTTAGTATCTTGAGTGCATCGGCCGAGATGCGGCCCTTCAAGAAGTTTCTGCAAGCGGCCTGAGAGTCGGTGAATATAATTGCTGCGTCTGTGCATGTGATGGTGGCGAGAGCGATTGCCGCTTCTTCAGCCGTTTCCGGGTTGCGTGCCTTGATGGTTGCCGATGCAAGCTCGGAGCCTTGGGAGTCGACGACGCTCAGAGCGTACGCGTTTCGATGCGGATACTTGGCCGCATCGGTGTAGCGGGCATTCGGGTCATGCTTGAAACTTCTTTTGATGGCGTTGGCTCTAGCCTGTCTTCTACTCTTGTGATATATGGGATGCATGTTACGCGGGACACGTGCGATGGAAATGCACTCTCGAACGTCCGGTGGTATTCGCTCTTTCTTGTCCATGTCTGCGACATACGTCTCGCTGTAGTTTAGGTTTCGGAGTACTGATCTCCCTGTGGGCGTGAGCTTGAGTCGTTCCAGCGGGCTGTTCTTGTGCGCTTCGGCGAGCTCTTGCCACGTGTTGTGGACGCCCATCTTAAGGAGACGTGATGTAGAGGCCATGGCGGGGAGTCCCAGGGCGGCTTTGATTGCCTTCCTTATCATGATGTTCAGTTTTTCTATTTCAGCGTTCTTTAAAGCCAGGTACGGCGTGCCGTATGTGATGCGGCTGGTGAGGAGCGCTTGTACTATAGTGTCTTGCTCCTTGAGCCCGCTTCTTTGGCTTGAGATCCGTTTGATGAGGTGCGTTAGTTGCGAAAGGGTGCGTTCTAGTCTCGGTAGGCTGGCAGCTCCCGATCCGTCTTTGTGGATGTGGAGTCCAAGTATTCGCACGCTGTCGACTTTGGGGATTGTTGTCCCGTTTAGTGTGATGCTGGGGTCGGGCTCTTCGTAGTTGGGTGGTCGGCCTCTCGTTCTTGCTTTCAGGACGAGGTGTTCAGACTTCTCCGGGGCGCAGCGGAGGCCGCAGTTTCGGAGATAGCTTTCGATGGTGTCGACAGCTTCTTGTAAGCTACTTTCTTGCCTTCCAACGTTCGTAGCTCTGGTCCAGAGCGTGATGTCATCAGCATACATCGCGTGACGCAGATCTGGTATGGTCTCGAGTAGTGGGGGTAGCTTGATCATAGCTACGTTAAAGAGTAGCGGTGAAATGACCGACTCTTGCGGAGTGCCTCTGTTTGGAAGTAGGAAGCTTTCACTGCGGATTTTGCAGATTCCGACTGTTGCCGTGCGGTCCATCAGAAAACTTTCTGACGTATGCGTAGGTCCTAGTGCCGCAGCCGGTGCTTTCGAGATTGTTGAGGATCGCGTCGTGGCTAACGTTATCAAAGGCTCCCTTGACGTCTATTGCCACTATGGAGTATTTGCTTCGATTGTTTAGGTGATCTAGAAGGCCTTCTTTTAGTTGTAAGAGTACATCCTGCGTTGAGAGGTGCTGCCTGAAACCGAACATGGTGTCTGGTAGGTGGTCGTTGTCTTCTAGGTACTGGGTAATGCGGTCGTGCACCATATGTTCGAAAAGCTTTCCCGCGCACGAGGTGAGGGAGATCGGGCGTAGGTTCTCCAAGCTGAGAGGTTTGTTGGCCTTGGGGATCATGGTGATGTCCGAGTGTTTCCACACAGCAGGCAGTTCTCCTTTCTCCCAGCACTCATTGCAGTAACGGAGGAGAGCCTCGGTGGCCTGCTGCGGTAGGTTGCGTAGGTGTTTGTTAACGATCCTGTCTTTACCTGGGCTAGTATTTCTAGTCAGCTTGGATAGGGCTACGTGGATTTCGGCCTCCGTGAAGGGTCGGTCGAGTTCTGGGTTCGGTTTTCCAGAGTATTCTTTGCAGCGAGTTGACGCGGTAGAGGGTGCATCTCCGCATAGTTTCTTTTGTAGTTCTCGCAGGAGGTGTTCTTCTGATCCGGCGTGGTTGTGGATAAGACTGTGAAGATGTTGCTTCTGCTTCGTTTTGGTGGGTTCAGTGGCGAGGAGTGCACGTAGGAGGTGCCAGGTCCTCTTCGTGCTCAAAGTCCCCTGTAGCTTGTCACAGAAAGCGTGCCAGTTCTGCCTGACGAGGTGTTCCGCATAGTCTTGAGCCTGCTTGGTAAGGAGAGCGATGCGTGTTTTTAGCTTTCTGTTAAGCTTTTGTCGCTTCCATCTCTTCAGGAGGCCACTTCTTGCCTCCCAGAGATGTAGGAGGTGCGCGTCGACCGCGGGTGTATCGGCATCGAGTCGTATGATCTTGGTGTGACGTTCTGCTGTGTCTAATACATTTTTGAGCCACTCGTCAATGTCACTTATGCTTGCTCCGGTATCTAGCTTGTCCCTGAAGGATTTCCAATCGGTTAGCCGTGCAATTCCGGTCTTGGTCTGTTTACGGGTGTGTGCTACATCTAATTGGAGAATATGGTGATCGCTACCTAAGGTTTCCTGGAGTCGACTCCACTCTGCCCAGGGGACGTCCGCAGTAAAGGTAAGATCGGGGTTTGTGTCCCTGGAGACGCTGTTTCCAATTCTCGTGGTCTGGAAGGGATCATTCCAGAGGGTGAGTCTGTGTTGCTGTGCGGCATCGTGCACTCTAGCACCCTTCTTTGTGGTGGTAGGATAGCCCCATGCCGTGTGCGAGGCGTTAAAGTCACCCACTATGGCGAGTTGGTGTCCATTCGTGGATTTCCTGATTTCTCGTACAAAGTGATCGAAATCTGGTAGCTGGTCGCGAGGCGGGCTGTACACGCTGGCCACGAATAGGCTTTTCTGCGTCTTTTGTTGCGGTAAAACCTCGATTAAGGTGTGTTCGATCTGGGTGTTCTCTATGTCATGTTTTTGGGCTGTCAGAGTTTTCTTCACCAGTATGGCAGTTCGTCGGGTTTGTGCATATGTGGCGTATCCTTGCAGTCGGACATTCTGCGTATTCGTTTCTTGTAGTGCTATGACGTCGGGTTGATTCAGCTTGACGAATTCTTGTAGATTGGCGTGTCGAGGGCGGTATGATCGACAGTTCCATTGCCATATGCGTATAGTAGAATGCTGTTTCTTTGCCTTGTGGTTAGGAATCGCCATCGTCGATGGATTCGAATTCGCGTCGGCGATCGCGTGTGGGCGAGACCGAGCAAGAATCGCTGCGGCTGTTCGCCCGTGCCTTCTTCCGACTCGTGGGGCGCGAATTGTCGAGCTGTGCCTTGGTGATGTAGTTGTTCTTTACGTGCGCGATAAAATTGGTGAGCTGTGGTGCGATCCCATCTATTTTGGCGTTTAACGTGGCGATCTTGTTTTCGAAGGTAGCGGCTGTTTTTTCGACTGCTGATTGTACAACTTTTTCCAGTGTGGCGTGAATGTTCTTCATAAAGGCTTCTTGAAATATCAGGCACGTTGCATCTACTATGGCTTCAACGTCGGCCTTAGTCAACGTCGTTCCCGACGCTCTGTTTATGTTTTCGAGCTCCTGGCATTTTTGATGCAGCTTGTCTGTGAGTTCTTGTTGCTCTTTGCATTTTTGAAGCAGTTTATCGGTGAGCTCTTGCTGTTTCTGTTGACTACGGAGTAGCTTGTCTATGAGGTTTTGCTGGCTTTGCAATTGGCTGTGCTGATTCTCCAGTTTGCTCTGCTGGTTCTGCTTTTTGTTTTCTAGGACCCGTATGACTGCGGCTTGGGCCGATGCATCCAAGCTGCTCGTACCACCCGAGTCGCTCGAGCCGCTTACCGCGTCGGCGTAGCTCGCGCGCTTGACTGAGCGGGAGCGAGAGCGGGAACGTGAGCGCGAAGCACTTCGCAGTATTGGCTTGGAGCTGCTGCGTCTAGGGGAGCTGCTCGCGCTGGTGGCCGAGGTGCCCAGCTCCGGGAACTCTTCACTGCTGGAGTTCCAGTGGTTGTCTCTTTCTTGTAGTCTGTTAAGGCGCTGTTGGCGTATATTGTAGGGTGGAGGACTTGGCTTCAGTCTCTTCTTGCACTCTGTACTTGCGGTTTCGTGCGCTTCTCCGCAGAGCTTGCAGGTTGGTGTGCAGTCATGGTCTTTTGGTAGTCCAGTCTTGCCGCATTTGTAGCAAAAATCTGGGATCGCTTTCGGACAGACGTCTTGGCGGTGTCCCATGTTGCCACAGGTGCGGCAGTACTGCACTGACTTGCGATATGGTCTGCAGCGGAAGTCTACGCTCTGGAAGACGATGTAGTAGGGAACGTGCGGTCCCTCGAAGAATACGACTGCCGCGGTCGACTGACCCATCATTCGGGCATGAAGAACGGTGTAACGCGCCGGTGCTCGGATTCCTGCCATAAGTTCTGCGGTGCTTGTTCCTGGTATGAGGCCATTGATGACTCCTCGGGAGACGTCGTCAGGAGTTCGTATGTTGCCTTTGACGTTGTGGTAAGTGCCTCCGAGCTGTATTCTGTTGATGCTGACCAGCAGCTTTGCGTCTTCCTTGTCGGCCGTGCTTGCGATGATTAAATTTTCGATTCTCTGTACTTGCACGCGTACTTTGTCATTGAAGTCCTGCTGTGATAGTCCACTCGCTCTACCGATGGCGTGCACGACTGCGACGGTATTCCATTTGGCGAGGTCGAGACCTGCTTGCGGGCGGTAGACGATCTTAAAGTCGTCAAGCGGCAGGGGCGGCATCCTGGGTCTGCGTTGTTGGTGTGAAGGTGCTGCATTTGGCGTTTGCTCATCGGTTGGTTTTTTTGCCGGCGTCTTTGAATTCAAGGTGTCCTTCTTGGCTTTCTTGTTTCTTGTGATCCAGGCGCTTTCGGCTTCGATTGTTCGGCCGCTTTCTGCGTCATAGTTCCAGGTACCTTCCCCGGTGTTTTCTTCCGTCCGGTCTGTTTGCATAGCATTTGCTTCATCTTCTTTCTGGTTTGACATTTTGCTTGCAGCAGCTCGGCTCATCGTAGGGGCTCTTCGCCGCGGCGTGGGCGAGCGCTCGTGTGCTCGTGCTCACGCGGCGCGCGGCGCGCGGAGCTGGTTCTGGCGTTAGGCTTAACCGGGCGTGGGGGCGGTCTTTGGGAATAACGCTTGATATCTTGTGATACGGGGCACTCAACCGAAAGCGGCTAGTGTCCGCCGGTTTCTTTCGTCTTGCCGGTCGCACCGGTGCAAAACTTTGGTTCGTCACTGGCCTTGTTCCGGGGTGAGAAGCACGAGAAGCGGGAGCCCATGTGAGAGACGTCGGTGCTCCACGGCCCCCTGGCGGGCAATCTATGAGTTCTAAAGAAATTATGAAATTTCAGTTACTTTCGTGTTGGAGCCATTTATAGGTTACAAAAAAATTCTACGCAAGTACTATAGAGAGCAGAATCTTTGTCGTAGTAGAGAACGGGTGTTTAGGAACATATTCCTGAAGTTAATGTTTCTGGGATGAAATTTCGACAAGGAGCTTGTCTTCATCAAGGTTCCGGGAAGGTAAGATAACCTATAGCCAAAACATTCGAATGAAGTTGAATTTACCTCATATATCTCCCATTGTATGCAAGGTAATATAGTTAATACTGATAATTGTACGTAATAGCACCCATCCAGTTTATGTGTCCCTTCTTCTTCCGCGCTTTTCCCGCTGCCTGGTTTACTGTGCTTAAAGGTAATATATATTTCTGGCCGTAGCATCGCTCATGTATAGATGAGATGCTCTACGTACAGATACATCGTATGAAAGTTAAAAGGCGGTGCCTAGCTGCAGTCAAAGGCACATAGGGACTCAAAGAATTCAAGATAGAACGCTACCTCGTCCCACTTTAACCGAAACAGACAAGAACAGAACTGCGAAAACTGTAACGGCTGATCACATTTCTTGAGCACGATGATGGCAGATGTTTTTCGGTCTAAAGATTATTTCAGCCACCCTACCAGAAGATGAGCTGTAGACTCCAGATTCTTGAATGAATAATCAACATGAGTCAAGAAAATGAACGAAGAATGCACTAACCAGCTTGCTAATTTAGCAGCGTTACTTAGAACTGTTCCAGGCACCATGCGTTTATTGTGTCTGAATCTTCTCTTTGTACCCCGTTTATATTGCAATAGTAACATTTACCAACAATCTAGCGGTTAGCCAGCCTACCCCTAACACAAATGCATGCTCTTCAAGATGCAAGCCCATTGCATGAAGCCAGAGTGAGGGCTGAACTGTCACGAGCATGCGTTCGCAAGCATTAAGAGCGTGGCAGCCTGAGCCTCGTTTCCACGTTTTTTTTATAACAGTCGAAGGAACAAGTGTTTCAAGCGGAAACAATCGAAATGATTGCACACCCAATGTGTGCACAATTGTCGGAACGCTCAGGCGTCGGTACGCTTTGTGCATTTACCGTCAACAAAAGAAGCAATGTAGCTCGATGCTTGGCAGGAGGAAAAGGAGCAGCACAATTGCCCTTTACGCGCCCCGAGGCTCCCCTCGCTCCCACTCCTGGCGATGCGGATACGTGCGCCGTATTGATCAGCCAATTGCGCAGTGCGTGTTCGCCTTTTCTTCCCGGCCTAAGCTGAGAGGGCCTCGCAACACGCGGACAGGGATCACGGCAGAGCGACTTGTTACTCAGCCCCGCTGCTTGACGGACAGCTCGGTGCGGGCTTCTGTTTTGTTCGTGCTTTCAGTGCTCTCCTTATTCACAGCAGCCACGCTCTCGTGCGTGTCAAGCTTTTTTGTTTTTCCCGTCTGCGCCAAGTACAAGCAGGAATTACCGGCGCGTGGCACCTCGTAACGAGAAAAGAACAGCGTTTCATGCTCGAAGAAAGGTGTGGTAATAAAGGATCTGTTTTCTGAACGCCTGAGATGGGCGACTGGAAGCCAAACCCACACAGACTTTATCCTCAAATCGCTTATATATTGTTTTGCAACTATACAGCGTTTACGTTTAGAAAAACTAGGAAGACATACGTTTCAGTGCTTATTACTTATCATAAGATTGTCTTTCTCGCCTCGCCTCACATGATTCCTGAAGTATGCTCTGCGGAAGCTAAGTAGGAAGGGCTAACTGGAGTACACTGGACCTGGCTGAAGCAATATGCTTCTGGCTACTGCATATCGTGATATAAATTTGAAATTAGGATTTAAAATTGTGCTTACACCATCGACGACGAATATCGATGTAAGTGTAGCTGAACGTTTTCATAAAGCTATTTGCATTATTAAAGGAATGGGGCACTTCAAGGCATGCATTGGTTGCAGTGAGGATGTTTCGTATGTTGTATCAATTCGTAATTCCGTGGAGAATGGAGCAGTTAACCAGCACATCTGTAGCGGCAGTACGTAGAAGGCTATACATACGGGCCGTTTCGTCATACATATGTTGCCCCCAGAGCCGCGAGCGCCGGCGTGGATGGCGACAGACATCCTCCTCTGTTGCAGCTGTCACAGGGGGAGAGGACGGTGAGAGAAGAAGAAGGCTGTTCTTTCCCAACGCTCCGAAACAGTCTGCAGTCTCCTCATAGCCCTAGCGCGAGAGCACGTGCATCTCAGACAGCTAAAAGATCTGGTATTCGGCAACCAACGCGCCCGGCAACGCGACGGTGTCAGAGAACGCGCCCTTTGCATGGACGCCTTTGCACCGTCGGTGAAAGTCCGACGAGCGCCAACCACCGAGAACGAAAATTACCGAAACAACCAAAGAAAGCTAGTCACATTAAGATAGTATTGTGATAAATATAAAGACAGGCAGCTTTAACGCGCAAACGCACTATAGATACTCACAAGAGCAATAGAGGGAAAACTAAATGCAACAACAATAAACGCCAGTCCTTGTACGTACGTGAAATCGTCATGCGCTCAGGCATGACAGCACGGCCACCACACTATGCGCGATTTCCGTGAGCGTTGTACAAATTTTTATTTTAGAATGTTATTTTCGTTAAGCTGACATTTTCTAAGTATTGTGGATCCCCTATATGCTCCAAAAGTCAGGAACGTGTGAGCTAAGCAGATACATACCAGTGCAACTTTTGAAGCAGCGATAGTTTATTAGTTAAACCTTCTGTATTAAGTTAAGCATAAGAATGCAATACGTTTGCAGATTGTGGTAGTATGGGGCACTAGAGCATACGTTAAATCCATGATTGTCTGTTCCTAATAGATAAAAAAAATATGAGCTTCTAATAGCGTATGCCCACACACACTTTTTTGTTGATTTCACAGAATAAATAGAAGAAAGAAAACAAAAACATTACCATGAATTTATAGATTTGCAAGACCGCGGTGAAGTGAGCTGTATGGCAGAAACCACAATATTGTTGTTGTTTCTTTGTTCAAGTAGGATTGATCGAAGGCGTATTTTTTTTTTCTTAGCAGTTAATCGTAACGCATATTCCAGCAACTGACTAAATTTTTCTAATAAGCTTCCTAAGTGGCTAACTTACGGTCTATATTGCAATTTAGGAGATGTAACCGGTGTGTTCTAAAGGCATTTCCACTGAACGAATTGTCAGGATGGCACCAGCCTCAACATATGTGCCATCAAACTTGCGGTAAAATGCCCTATGTACTGCCAGAGAAGGAGGAGGAGAAGGAGGAGGAGGAGGAGGAAACAAAGAGAGACGGCAGGGATGTTAACCAGAAATGCCAGAAATCCTACTCTGCCGGACGGGAAAGAAGTAATAGAAAGATAAGATAGAGAGAGGGAAGCGATGGGGAGGAAAACCGCGGTGAGCTCACGCACGCACGCGGTGGGCCCGAGCGAGTCAAAGGCGTTCACATAGGCCAGTCACCCTCAAGAAAGGCAAAAGTGCCTTTATAGCTTTATGAGCCGACAAGCGATGGGGACGGTCTTCAAGTAGCACCTGCACAGACAACGGCGGATTGTCGAGTCATCGCAATACAATAGGTAATGTTTGTCTTTCCGACTGAAATCGATTACAATGGCACAATAAGCGTTCAATATGTTCTCTTCCACGCCGCAAACGTCTCATGCAGCACGGTCCGTCATTCCAAACAAAGTAGTGTACCCCTTCTTGAAATCCACTCCCAACCACAGCCGGTATAGAAGCGATGCCTCACGTCGGTGAAGCCCAGGTGGAGGTCGGAGTTGGAGCAAAGGGTTCAGTTCGCAGAACCCCGTGCTCCTTATATCTGGGGTGTTGCAATCTATTAAAGAGAGCTTGCGTGCCAGGTGACGGAGCTGGCTTGCAGCGTTTGTCCTGGAAGGAGGAATGGGAATCCTCTGTTGTGCTTGATGTGACTCTCGGGCAGTCTTTCCTGCTTTATCATTTCCACTGATTCCGCAGTTGCCAGGCAACCACTGGAATATAATTTCGTGGCCTTTCTGTTTGACGTCGTGATGAAGTTTGACGATTTCGTGTGTTAGCTCTTCGTGAGCTTCACGTCTGAGAATTGACTGCATGCTGTGTAAAGCCGGTCTCGAGTCGGAAAGCACGGCCCACGTACCAGGACTCTCTGTGTCAACAAATTAAAGTGCACTGCACACAGCCGTAAGTTCTGCAGCCGTGGACGTCGTGACATGTGACGTCTTGAATCGCAATGTTACTTCTCTTGTCGGTATAGAGGACATATTGTCGTACAACTTGGGGACACATACTTGAAACGTTTGTCATAATCAAGCTGAAAAAATCAGATTAATATTTACCATCTGGGATTTTTTAACGCACACGGAAATGTAAGTACACGTGCGTTTCTGTATTCCGCCCTCATCGGAGTGCGGCCGCCGCGGTCAGAATAGAACCAGTGACCTCAAGCTCAGCAGCTCAACGCAATAGCCACTGGGCTACCAAGTTGGTATGCCTTTCTAATCAAGTGGTACGACCCTTAGATTGCAATATGTAGGGCAAATTAACTAGTTAGGAAGCTTTCTAGTGAAATTCTGGCAAATAGTTTCAGCCAACTGCGCATTTATGTTTCTCTTGCAAATACTGGGTAATATTTCGAGTAATACAGCTCAAGGAGTAGAATTGTGCTTTCTTTCAAATAGAATTTTTAAAAATTCTATTATATAAACGAGAACGAAAATGAGTGTTTTGCGTGCTAACATGACGGAAATCAGGGTGCGTTTGTTTGCAATAAATATTAAATTACCATAAAGAAAGGTACGTCAGATTGAAAGAAATAAATACAAGACACTAATTACCAACGTACTTCGGAAATAGAAAAAAAACAACAACAAAATAGGACTGAGTTTATAGCTTCCGACATCACCGCGTGTGTTAGGACAGCCAGCAAATAGATAGGGCAAGAAATTGTCGAAGCAATAGAAATAGAAAATCACGCCAAAACGGGTCGACCAACGCCTTCCAAGAGTGAAAGTTTCTCAACAGATTTGCGGTCACCGGATGATGAAGTTTACTTATTATTTTAATGCTATTAAGCGAAAATCCGGCGTTGTAGTCGGCGGCGTGACCAAATGATGGTACCTAAAATACCGGCTGCAAAGAGCGAAACCGTATAAAAAATACTCGAATTGAGATCAAATGCTTCAGGCATGCTTCAATTCCTGTAAACAAATTAGCGCATTTGCAAAGAAGAGTAGGTAAATGTCGGTCTGGGTGGGAATCAACCCGGGCCCCCGGAGTGCAAGACGAGCACGCTTACCGGTCGCCACGACGGTTCGACGGTTCTGGTTGGCTAAATGTGTGCCTAGTGCGTTCATCATTGGGCACGTGACGACGCATCCAATGGGTAGGAGGTGGCGCCACGTCATGAGTGTATAAAATGAGCATAAAAAAATTCGCAGTTCCACCGGAAAGGCTGAAGCACCGAGTGCGATAGCAAATTAGTGGATAGATGTACGAGGCAAGGATAATAGTTTTAGCGGCCGTACAAACTTCTAAACATTCCCTTACTAACTAAATTAACAAATGATAGAATATGTAAACCTGACTCAACGAGGGCGTGGAAATAAAGAGACACACGGAGAGAGCACTGTCTTTGTGGGTCTGCGTCTTTCGACGTCCTTGTTCAGACAAGCTTACACATTCTATCATGAATTCAAACCAACTAGCCCGTCAACGTGTCAGCACGGTGTCACGCGCGCACAGGTAAACATGAACACACATCGCTCGATGACAGCTAAAAGTGTCTGTTGAAACGCTGGAGCTAGGTATAGCGGCAGCAGCCACAAGCCAATTGACCTCCGTGCATCTGTCGCTTAAACGCGTACGAAACGTCGAAAGCACATCGCATACGAAGCTACCGGTACTACGTGCACTATGCAAATATCGCAGATCGCTTTGAAGAAGAGGATGAGCAAGTCGCAGACCGCACACAAGACACGCGAGCGCCGGCAACGCGTCCCTACGGCGTTCGCCAAAGGTCTCTGCTAAGGCGTCCGAGATTCGCGTGGCCAACGCCGTAGTAGACGCCGCGGTAAACGCTGCAGGGACGGCGGGCGAGGAGGACATCGAGGAACCGTAGCAGCCGCCGGAAAAGAACTCCACTCGTCCCTCGCCTCGCCCTCCTGCCTCGCGAGCCACAGAAGAAGGCACGCACCCGGGCCGCATTCCTCGCTCGCGCACGCGAGATTGACCCGCGTTCGCCAGCTCACCCTCGCAAGCTTTCAATCATACGGAACCTCACGGCGACGGCAGAAATGCGCCTGGAGTTTCCATATAATTGCTATCGCAATAATAAAAAGCATTAATGTCCAAATGAGTGCCGCTGAGCAGTCTTCCGAATTATGAACTCGTCGCGGGCAAGCGAAGGCGTTGAGGCGCTAGGCGCGTTTTTCATTTGGCTTCATAATTAAAAACAGGGTAAGGCGTGCAGACACGGATGCAAGAGAAGCAGACAATACGAATGCTTCTTCTCTTCTCTTTTGTCCGTGTCTGCACGCCTTACCATTTTTTGCATTACGAATCCTTACCAACTGGCTCAGCTCTCTGTCATTTTGTTTCATTTGGCCTTACCGAGGCGCAGTTAAAATGCAGGCGAGAGCTTGCGCGGACAAGGAACGCGCAGAAAGAATAATATTTCACCAAAGCGACTATAATGTTTTCGCATTCCCACAGGTAAGCTGCCTGAAGTGTCTCTGCCGAATTTTTTTTTTATCTGGAGGATTGCCACCTATCTGTATTTGTACTGGGAACCGACATCTCATATGAGAGGGTTTTATCAAGCAATGGAATATCACAATGGTCGACCAAATGAATGAGAAATCTTTTCTTAAGTGGCTGGCTTACTGGGCAAGCTCGCGACAAAATGTGGTATGCTACGACAAGTTACGCAGTGAAACTTCAATATAGGAAATCTTTCTTTCTCTTTTTTGTGAACTAATGGAACATTTAACAGCAAATGGGGTACAGGCAACCGGGCGCTGACTGCAGGTAAAAGCAACAATAAAAGAATGTCCTCGCGGATCCGGTTTAAGGGCAAATTCTTCTGCGCCTGTTTTCTCTGCGGAAAAGCTTCTATATAACGCTCCACTTGGCTGCCGTTTCGCAACGTACATTTCGTGGTCCTGTGGCCATGTTATCTTTAACATTTGCGTCTCACTTTTCCACACAGTATTTGTGCACGTCCGATAAGGTCTTCCTGAAGAAAGGTAGCTCCTTTGTTTTCAATCATTTTGGCGAAACAAGCGCAGGAGTGTTCGCGCAGACGGCCTTCAACGGCAGGCGGCTCTAAACTGGCTGCGGTGAAAGCAGCAGCAAGAGCGCAATGCGCAAGCCCGGGGAAGGAGATCGCGAGCGGAGTTTTACTGCTCGTCGCGGCACGAAGGGTCGGTAAAGAGGCAGCCAAGGTGGCGGCTCCTTATCCGTGGCTTTAAGCTCGTCGAACCCGCGCGTGCATGTCGTTGCGCTGATTGCGACGACCGTGGCTCTCGTCGTAAACGAACGAATACCTGCGAAGATTGCGACTCACCGACGCACGCGATTCGCGAGGCCAGACAGCGAACCTGCTGCTGCACTTTTTTCTGTAACTTTCAGTTTTAAGAAATCGGTGAGAAACCGGTCTCGCGAAAGCGGATTCAGCTACCAGATAAAAACGAAAACGTGTCGCCTTATAACAGCTTGCAACAAATCGATTTCGTCTCGGTTATGGTGCGAGCACAAATGGTCAAGCAACTCAAAATTAACTTTTTTCTTGTACCGTATTCCAGTTTCTTCTTTCTCATTTTTGTAAGAAAATCACCGCGCAAACAGTCCGTACAGATGGTTAACCAGCAAAGCCAAAACGTGCGGCCCCGGTGTTTATCACGGGGTAATTCCGACGGTTCATTAAACCACGGCTTGGTAGGCTGCCAAATCTTCGGTACCAAGTCACTGCTTCCGCTAGGCTGCACGAGCCTGTTCTTGTGCCCCTGTTGAAGCATCGTTATGGCGTAGACGAGCTCGTTCCCGGTTCTGGCAGCGGCGTTGCTGATTGAAAGCTGCCTGCTACTCAGGAGCACGTATGGCGCGTGGCCTACCCATTTTGGAGCCGGAGAGAAACTGCTGCGCGCGCTCGGTTGCGACGGAGAGCGACGACGTAACTACTGGCGCAGCCAATCGTATGCCTCTCTTTCTCTCTTTCCTTTCGCGCATGCGCATGAGGTTGCGCCGGAGGAGTTTTCAACCTACAGACGGACGGTCGGACGAATCGGCAGTCATATACAGCTTCACTCAAATATCAAACAATACCAAGCGATCACCAATCCTCGAATAAGCACCTAGTTTTCAGGTCGCCACGACACTATTTTAGGCATTGAGAGCACTCACGCCATATTTCAGGTTTTATTCTCAAGTATGACAAAACAAAAATCACCAATGTTGTTGGCTTTACAGGAAAAAAAATGGATGTCAGCAAGTGCAGCATATAGCGTGCACTGAGCAAAATACACAGAACGGGTCTGTGATTCTTTCGTTAGGCCGCCGTTTAGGTGCTGAAAAAATGTTACGAAACTTATGTGCCTCATTTATTGATCTCATTTACGTTAATAAATTTATTTGTGTCTTTTAATGATCTCATTTTCTCAGCAGTTTCTCTAATTCCATAAAGATGTACAGTACCCGGCGCTACCGCTACATAGATCCTCGTACTGGAAACTTCATGGCGCAGCTTGTATTATTATACGCGTACATTATTAACTTTAGCTGTACAAAAGCTTTATATCTCTTCTCCTTATTACCACCGCATCAAATATTTTTAATGTTCTCAGGCTCTCTAGGTTTTGGAATGGCATTTGAACTATTAAATTACCCTGATTTTGCTTCATAAAGCTCTATAATTTATTAACACACAGACGTGCTCAGTATAGGCGTTATTGAGGACAGCGGCAAAAGTAATGACGACGAGCACAGCAACTACACAGTAGATAATGAGCTAAATGGTTTGCTTAAGTGTTGCAAAAGAGCAGAACAAATTGAAACAGATAGTTCACTTCACAGGCTACAACCGAAGCTGCACGATGCCTGCACACGTATGAAAAATACAGCTAACCTAAAGCTGTTGATCTCACCATTGAAAAGCAAGCCCCTTCCATCGGTGCGCTCCTTTGCTGCAAGAAATCAAGAGAAAGAATACAGAGCAACGTTAATACGCGTAAAAGACGCCCAAAACGCAAGAACATGGAACTGGGCGAGTTGGAATAGTTTCACAGCATAGCAACGCAAGAACTGAAATGGATGAAAAAAGAAGGAAAGACCCGACCGCACCCTTTCTGCTGAAGTTCTATTGGAATAATGTGAACAAATGTAATGAGAAAGACAGAACGAAATCCGCCAAAACTAAAAAAAAATGACAAAGGCTAGTGCAAAGCACATAATAGATAACAAGATATGCGGTTAAGTATGATGGGGATCACAGCACTCACCGTCTCTTAGGGAAATGGAGGACTCATTTACACGTCTGCGCGCGTCTCTGGGTATGACACGCCTCCGCGATTACATGGATCTCTTGACCCGTGCTTGCCGTGATAATGGAGGCGTTGTCAAAATTTGGTGCTTTGCGGTACAAGCGACGATGAAGTCTTAAATGATGTCTAGGTTAGTGATGAGTGCTGTTCGGGTAGATGCTAATATAACATTCAGTGCTGCCAATACAGACTTTACCGCAAGAGAACGGCATACGTTGTAAACGAGGCCAGTAATACAAGGTGCAAGCTGAAGGCATGTTTCACCTAAAGACCATTTGGTGAAACGCCGCACAAACGCTGTCAAGCTTTTATGTTTTCTTGTTTTCTTTTTTTGTCAGTAAAAAGTGACGTAAACTTCATATCTCTGGCTAAGTAGTCAATTATTTCAGAGTGCATAAGTGCGAATGAAGCTACAGAATCGCGAAATATTTGCGTTTATTTAGAGACACGGCGTGCTCATGACTAAACTGACGCCGATCGACTTTCTTCTCTTCAATCAAACGCTGAGCGGCACTGAGTGTATATCTGCTTTTCCAACCGTTTTTTTTCTATTTTGGCGCCGTTTTGCTATACACATACTTGCTGACGTGCTTCCGTTACCGCCAGCGCTGCGGCGCAGGCCATACCAACACCTGGTGTTCGATAACAGAGATGTTAATCATACATCGATCAAGAAAGAGCATCACTTCATCTTTCAAGAAATTCCTAGTCACTTCGGCAAAATGGGTAACGAGCACGCCGATAATGCTGTTTGAACAGCTTTTGAAGACAACATTCAAGAATTCATCCAGTTTTCACGTTCAGGTGAAGCTAGAATGCTTCGCGTGATGAACAAGACATCCAGCTCGTTGCGTGGCACACAAGAACTTTGCAAAGCAACCGGCTGCACCGCGCGAAGTGCACCGACTTTGCATCCCACCGAAACTCCACCGATGCGATGCGACGCCGCTTTGTATAGGCTATGGCTAGGGATAATCCTTCGCAAATTGTTTTGCCTTCCGTATCGGCATGGCCGATAACGCTGCTTGGGATAACTGTAGTTGCGAGGGAACTGTTCAACATATTTCGCATGAGTGTCCTTGATAATGTACACAGAAACAATCGTTTGCGACTACGCTACGGAGAATCGATCAATGACAAACCATTATCAGCACAAATTATTTTGGGATAGTGACCTAACAAGCCGTAGCAGCAGAGGGCTGCTAATGCATTGTTGCAATTCTTATGAACAACAAACCTGCACGAGTGACGGTAGAACTGGCAAGTTTTAATTGTTATCTTGTGCTGCGGACGACAGTGATCGTGTGCATGTGTGCACACGCAATGTGTGCACTACGTTGCACACGTGTGCAACGTGTGCACACGCATCGTGTGCACTCCACGCAACTTAAGTGTACCACGATTGCAGTCAAAGAGCTCCAAACTGCAGAAGCCAAACCACTACTTCTGGAGCATTTGACCATGACTTACCCGAATCACCTGCAACCTTGCGCAAATAGGCCTGCCAAAGTGGACGAAGACCGCTGCGTAGCTGCATGCTATATTTCCTACCCGCAATGGTTGCTTATTCGCTATGGCGTTGGGCTGCTAAGCACGAGTTCGCGGGATCAAATCCCGGCCAAGGCGGCCGCATTTCAGTGGGGGCGAAATGCGAAAACACCAGTGTACTTAGATTTAGGCGCACGTTAAAGAACCCCAGGTGATCCAAATTTCCGGAGTCCCCCACTACGGCGTGCCTCAATATGAGATCGTGGTTTTGGCACGAAAACTCCATAATTTAATGCGTGTCTTTTTTCTAAATTCTATATTCCCTCTTGGAGATATGCATGGTCTGCCCGTCTGGACTGTATGGCCCCGTCGACAGTTGTGAAATGCGCGGCTATAGCTACTGCTCTACGCAAACTAAAGATTTTGCCTCTACGGAATGTCGCCCTCCTTACGGGCTCAAAGGATGCATTGCGACAACTCTACCGTCCAATTGCAGCGCGAATTCGAGTTCTTTCACGCCCTCGTGAAAGAACTCGACAACAAAGGCTTCGCAGTAAAGTTTCAGTGGATTTATTGCCACATTAATATTGCTGCCAATGAGAAAGCTGATGTTCTGACATACGTAACGCTCTATCATACTCCTTCAATCAAGGCCTCAAATAGTGATCAAGTTGAAAAAGCCTGAAATTCGTAATCGCTTTGAGTCATTTTGGTTTCCACCACATATGCCCTGCGTAATGAAGAGATTTCGTCGAGAGGAAACGTCACTTCTATATAGAATATGGGCAGGATATGCTCGTGCACCAGCATGGTTATTTAAGACGGGGCGTGTCACTTCTCCGAACTGCACGGCATGCGACGAGACAGCGAACATTGAACACTTTCTGTGGCCATGTCCGAAATATCGAAATGAAAGAGACGCTCTTCTCAAGAACCTGAAAAAAATTGGCTGGCGATTACGCTTCTTGGTAATGCGACCTTTGAGCGCAGCTGCTGCCTTATTTCAACAGCAGGCAACCGCATACAGAACACGCACTGCCGAATGGAGGCGGTTCTGCGTTTCGGATTGGGCAGCACACACCACGACCCGCCACTACCGAGCCGGCGCTCGGCGACGCGCGTTCGCGCCATATTATAGTGGGTCACCGCCGCGAAGATGGGGGCGGCCGCGATTAGCCATTATTATTCAATGTTTTAATGTTTCTTCTGAGGTGTGATTATGAAATGGGTGGAGAACAGGGGTATTGAGTAGAGGTCACAACACTCATTCACCCACAGACGGGCTACAATGTGGCCGCACTAGGTGGGGGTGGCAAGTAGAAGTAAGGGAACGAAACGCTATAACTGTCTTTCGAGTCACCGCAATGGCACTGAACCAGGTAGGGGGAGGTATAAGCCAAGAGTGGAGGAGGGAGAAGGACAGCCAGACGCAAGCACTGCCAGATGCGACCAATGCCACTGACGAACGCGCCCCGCAAACGGCGAAGCGAGAGACACGGCTGAGAGCCGTACAGCCACGCGACGCGGTGACGGAGGAGCGGCGAGCCGTGGATCACGCGCGATGCGACAAGGAGAACCCACCGACGGCACCGCGGCAGTGCCGCGGCAGCAGGAGAAGGGATTGCGAGGGCGGAGTGGACAGTAGCGGCGAGTCACCGCAACGGCACAAGGAAGGGGGCGAGAGGACAGGCGAGAACACGTGATCCGGCTTTGGAGGACAAGGGGAAAGCAAGACTCACGCCGCGCGAGAGAGGTGGCAACAGGAGTGCGGATGATGACCTTGGTTACGGCGAGGCCGACGGCGACGCGAAAAGCTAGAACGGACGCCAAAGAGCTGCGCTCTAAAAAGGGCCTTCCACTTTGATGAACATGCGGTGAAACACCACAGTGATGTTGTAAGAGGCGTTCGGGTGGAGCAAATGCTGGTATTGATCGTCAGGCTAAACGTCCTGTTGAGAGTCGTCACCTCAGATGGGTCAAAATAACAGGTTTAACTTATTGAATATTGGTTGGTTTATGCATTAATACATGCCATAATATTAGGGCCCTGGCGCAAAAGTCCGTGGAAACGCAATGCGAGAGACGAAGCCACTGCTGTTCTACTTACGGCCGTCAGATCCTTGACATTCTTTGAACGCTGCCCGGGCACTTCGCCTACTTGCACGCAAGAAGTCACAAGATCTAGGGAGTTCAAGTGCCTTCAGTTGCCGATTACATAAACTGGACCCCAAGTTACGGTACAACTGCCATCTAGCCTTTCCAGCGGCGAAACAAGCTTGCTGTGCCGCTTGTGGCTGGGAGTGGCGGTCACGAACGCATACTCCTGTCGTTTGGGAATGGCCGAGAGCCCAATGTGCGGCTCCTGTGGGTGCGAGGAAACCATCGAGCACCTATTGTGTACATGTCCTCGCTACGACGTACAACGCCTCCCTCTGAGGGCAACTTTACACCGACCGGACTCGAGACCGTTCACCGAGTCAAAGATACTCGGACTATGGCCACACTCGTCACTGGCTCGAAAAGCGATTCGTGTACTAGTGCAATACTTGAAGTGCACCGGCTTAAGAGACCGTTTATAGTGTCCCTGTGTAGCGTCCCTCCCACACGCACTCAGCGCTTACTCTCTCAATTTTTCCTCTTTCTATTCCACTTTCCCCCACCCCCAGTGTAGGGTAGCAAACTGGATGCTCTTCTGGTTGACCTCCTTGCCTTTCATATCCTTGTTTTCTCTCTCTCTTCATGAGTAATCTGGGCTTGGTTTGTTTATTTATTTTTAGTTTTTCTTCGGTCTTCTCCGCCTCTTTATTCTCTGCCCTTTCATGTGTCTCGGACATGTGATGTGATGTAGCAAGCCCTGTGGCTGACATACTCAGTTTCCATTAAACTCTTTCTCTCTCTGTCTCTCATTCTCAAGTAAAGCTTCAACTATGTCCCACTATGAAGATCTCTTGAATGTTCCGAGCGCAGCTTTCGTACATGCAGCATCCCGATGTAGCAAAATTTTATCAGTTGATCACGACTAAAGAGCATAACTTGTAGCCACATTTCTAGCAAAGGTAACAGCTGTCAGAACATGATTTCAGCATTGAGCACTCCAATGCCAAAAGCAAGAGAGAAAAACAAAAAGTGAAAGGTAGCGACGTTAACTCGAAGACAGCAATCCAGTTTGCTGTCTGGCAGAGAAGGGGTAAGAGGACACATAAAGCTGAAAGAGAGAGAAGGAGAAGCATGGGAACATGCACACACGTAAAAGAAAACTCGGATGTGTTACAGTCATTAAACTACGTCACCTAAACGACGGAACTTCAGTAGCACCTTCGCCGCGTTCGGGTTAGAGCGTAGTATAAACGGGTACGCCAAGATCACCTGCTCGGAAAGTGGCGGGTGGCCGAGGCATGCCAGCACTGGCACAAACGACAGTCTCTCAGCAGTCTAGCTGGAACAATAACAAAGGACATGTTATATGGGTTCTTCGCTGCTGAAATTGTCACAGGTGGCACTGTCGGCTGTTCCGATGCGCCGAGCAATGTATTGGTGAAAAGTAAATTAAGGCACACTTATCGAAAAACATTTGTCTCGGTTGAATTTGACGTCCTTCAGTGTACCACATTTGCAGGCTTGGAGTGACGCCTGACACCGGCAAAAGATGCCGAGAGCGAGTGGGGCTATATTAATCCAAGGAAAACCAAAGAAAGCTTCAACAAAGACACTCCCTAATCAAAACAGGAATTGGCCTCCCTGGTGCAGTATTCGGCCACTACCTCCCTGATGATTCCTGCAGTTTAACCATGGCCCTCAGTCCGCAGCAGCTGCAGAGCGCCTGACAAAGGCGGCGGTCACACCTGTAACGCAGCAGCGGATGATAAGAATATCTGGGTCCGGACAGGCCGCCAATGGAAACACCCCGGCCAACCTTTAACTGCCGAACTCTGTCGAGTGAGGTTAGTTTAGCAGGACTCTTTGAGGAACTGTCAGACATTTTTTGCGATATCATCGGCCTTAGTGACTTAAAAAAAAACTGTTGACACTCATACATTCCTGAATAACGGCCATATCCTCTGCTATGGAGGTCTCCCAGATAAGAAGCAATACGGGGTAGGATTCCTAATCCATAAGGACATAGCGGGCAACATTGACGAATTCTACAGCATAATGAGAGGGTAAAAGTAGTCGTAATCAAGCTTACTACGAGGCATAAATTAAAGGTAGTACAAGCCTACGCTCCAATAACCAGCGCTCCAACAACCAGTCATGATGATGAGGAAGTAGATCAGTGTTATGAAGATGTTAAATTAGCGGTGAAAAAGTGCAAACTCGGTATACTGTAGCGATGGGTGACTTCAATGGAAAAGTGGGGAAAGAGCAGGCGGGTGAACAAGCACTTAGCAACTACGGGGTCCATTCTAGAAACGCTAGAGGAAAGATGCTGGTACAATTCTCAGAAAGGAATAAGCTGAGAATAATGAACACCTTTTTCAGGAAGCGTGCCAACAGAAAGTGGACCTGGAAAAGCCCTAATGGTGAAACAAGAAATGAAATTGATTTCATACTTTCTGCCGATCCCAGCATAGTGCAGGAATGTAGAAGTGATAGGTAGGGTAAGGTGCAGTGATCATAAGTTAGTGAGGACTAGAATTCACCTCAATTTGAAAAGAGAAAGAGTAAAATTGGTCAAGAAGAAACAGGTAAACTTACAGGCAGTAAGGGTAAAAGCAGACAAATTTAGGCTGGCACTTGCAAACAAATATGCAGCCTCAGAACAGAGAGATGATGATGACATAGAGGTAATGAATGAAACCGTAACGAGGCTGGCTTCAGAGGCAGCAGTTGAAGTGGGAGGCAAGGCACCAAGGCAACCAATAGGCAAGAGAGAGAGAGAGAGAGAGAGAAAGCAAGGGTAGGAAAGGTAGGGAGGTCAACCAGAACAGCATCCGGTTTGCTACCCTACACTGGAGGTAGGGGAAAGGGGAATAGAAAGAGGAAGAAAGGGAGAGAGTAAGCACTGAGTACGTGTGGGAGGGACACCGTACACAATGACACTATAAGCGGTCTCTTAAGCCCGTGCACTTCAAGTACCGCACTAGTGCACGAATCGCTTTTCGAGCCAGTGACGGTTGTGGCCACGGTCCGAGTATCTTTGACTCGGTGAACGGTCTCGAGTGTAGTCTGCGTAAAGTTGCCCGCAGAGAGAGGCGTTGGACATCGCAGCGAGGGCAGGTACACAATAGGTGCTCGATGGTCTCTTCGCACCCACAGGAGTCGCACATCGGGCTCTCGGCCATTTCCATACGGTAGGAGTATGCGTTCGTGAACGCCACTACCAACCACAAGCGACACAACAAATAGGCAAACTCTCCCAAGTAGCAAATGACCTAATGAAGAAACGACAAGGAATGAAATTATCCAACTCAAGAGATAAGACAGAATTCGCGGAACTGTCAAAACTTATCAACAAGGCGAAAATAAGGGATATTCTAAATTCTAGCGTGAGAAAGACTGAAGAAGCCGTAAAAAATGGACGCAGCCTGAAATCAGTGAGGAGGAAACTTGGCATAGGACAAACCAAGCAGTATGCACTAAACGATAAGTAGGGTAGTATCATCAGCAATCTCTAAGGTATAGTAACAGCAACGGAATAATTCTATACTGACCTGTACAGTACCCAGATGCGTCAAAATACCTCCTTTCGAAGTAGTAAGGAACAGTTTACAGAGATTCCTTCTATAACTAGCGATGATGTTGGAAGGGCCTTGCCAAACATGAAAAAAAAAAGAAGCGCCAGGGAAACATGGAATAACAGTCGATTTAATCAAAGATAGAGGAGACATAACGCTTGAAATACTGGCGGCCCTCTATTTGAACTGTCTGCCAACTTGAAGAGTCCTAGAGAACCGGAAGAATACCAACATTATTCTAGTTTTTAAGACGGGACACGTCAAAAAATTGAAAAATTAGAGGCCTATTAGCTTACTCCCAGTATTATATAAAATATTCATCAAGATAATCTTCAATAGAATAATGGAACACTGGACTTTATTCAACCAAGGGAACAGTCAGGTTTCGGGAAACCATACTCTACAATCGATCACATCCATCTCATCACTCAGGTAATCGAGAAATCAGCAGAGTACGATCAGTCTCTCTATATGGCTTTCATAGATGACGAAAACGTATTTGATTCAGTAGACACACCAGCAGTCACAGAGGCATTGCGTAATAAAGGAGTACAGACCGCTTACGTAAATACCTTGGAAAACATCTACAGAGATTTCACAGCTACCTTAATTCTACACAAGAAAAGGAGCAACATACAGGTACCTACGAAGAAAGGGGTCCGTTAAGGAGACACAATCTCTCCCCTGCGTGCTTGGGAGAAGTATTCAAGCTATTAAACTGGGAAGGCTTAGGAGTAAGCATCGACGGCGAATACCTTAGCAACCTTCGGTTCGCCGATGACATTGTTCTATTCAGCAACACTGCAGATGATATACAACAAATGATTGAGGACCTTAACAGAGAGAGAGAGTATAAGAGTGGGGTTGAAGATTAATATGCAGAAGACAAAGATAATAATGAACAACCGGTCAAGGGAACAAGAGTTCAGGATCGCCAGTCAGGTCTAGAGTCTGTGAAAGAACACGTTTACCTTGGTCAGTGAATCACAGGGAACCCTGATCATGAGAAGGAAATTCATAGAAGCATAAAGAAATGGGTTGGACCGCATACGGCAGACATTGTCAGCTCCTGACTGGAAGCTTACCGTTATCATTGAAAAGAAAGGTATACAATCGGTGCACTTTACCGGTGCTGACATATGGGGCAGAGACTTGGAGAATGACAAAGAAGCTTGAGAACAAGTTAAGGACCGCGCAAAGAGCGATGGAACGAAGTATGCTAGGCATAACCCTAAGAGACAGAAAGAGAGCGGCTTGGATCAGAGAGCAAACGCGTATAGATGATATTCTAATAGACATTAAGATAAAAAAATGGCTCTGAGTAGGTCATGTAACGCGCACATTAGATAACCGTTGGACTATTAGGGTGACAGAATGGGTACCATGAGAAGGGAAGCCCAGTAGAGGACGGGGGAAGCCTAGGTAGTGCGACGAAATTGGGAAATTTGCGGGTGCTAGTTGGAATCGGTTGGCGCAGGACAGAGGTAATTGGAGATCGCAAGGAGAGGACTTCGTCCTGCAGTGGACATAAAATGGGCTGTTGCTACGGCTACTGCTGCTCCTGATGATAATGATATGGTCCAGATGGTGTACGAAATCAGAAATATGAGTACAGGCGATGAAAATGAGTATGCGGGAAACTTGGCGTTTTCAATATAAACGGCGCGGCATCACGCGTGAGCATTCAAAGCTTTGTTGCTGCATCTATGCTTAACAGTAAGATGAGTTTAAGCGCCCCTTCCTAGACCCAAATCAGATTACCAGAGACGATAGTCGCTGAAAAGAAGAACGCTTTGGCGCGAGCTTTTAGCTTACAGTTTACGGGCTTAAAAGTAAAACGACATAAGAAACAAGTACTTGTTTCAACTTCAGTTAGCATGAACGAAAATAATCGTAAACTGCCCTCGACCCAACCATGTACGTTGGGAGCGGAGAAAGGGTCTATCTTTCCAACATGAAGATGCATGAACGAGTAAACATCCCTAAATGAACTGGCGCAAATGAAGGCCACCGTTAATTGCGCCGCGCCTAATCGTCGCCCATAGTAACGAAGTTAATCCATGCCTCATTCAGTGTACTAAAGAACCATGCAAACCATAAGTCAGCCATTGACGGTAATACAGCTTAAGTTTCTCTACCAACCCCTCCTCGTTTTAATAAAAATCGTATGCCGTCAAGTATATATATAATGGAAGCCTACCTCCGATTTCATGGTGCTCTGATTACTAAAGCTCGCACATGTATATCGAAAGTGGGGGTGGAGTGGCGACAGGGTGCGTGTGCAATTTGTAACATCAGCCCCAAGGTTGAAGGGACTGTAGTGTTCGGCTGTTGACGATGGGGAGAGTGTTTCTGGCCATAAATAGACTAAAGACTTCAACAGGTCCGATGCTTACGTTTACTTAGAACAGCCTCGCATACAAGCACCAGTGACATTGCCTTCCCGCGAGTAGGCTGGATATTATGGAGGAAATTGTTTCGGATTCGACTTCCTCCGCGACACAGAGCTAGCAAGCTAGCTAGCTAGCGAAGACTAGCAGGTATATAGATGGTATGAATAGCACGGCAGTGGATGATGCGCCCCTGTTCAAATAGGCCATAACCATCATTCTCCCCTGCATGCGTTCTGGCAGGGTCTAGGCTTACCTTCACTTGATAAGTGTTGCTCGTGGGGAAAACTTGCAGGAAGCACTTGCAAGGCTAGGCAACCTGTAACTAGCAGAAGTACTCCTTCTGCGTTTACCATGACCTGATTGTTTTTCTGATGCGCGATGAATGTTGTACTTCCTAAACATGGCTCAAATATGAGGCACGGCCTGCCAAAAATTGTAGAAATTGTAAGTGAACATTATAAAATTGACTTCTTGTTTTCCACCATTTTCCAGATTCATTCATGTGCAATTTTCAAAAGGCTTAAATGAGTTTGTGGATAGGTATCGATATAGCAGCAGACGAACTACGTGTACTACAGACAATTGCTCCACCAGGGCAAGTCTTGTCAAATGTGTTATACACTGAGCATTAAGGGGGGGATCTGTTAGGCACTCACAGAATATCAGAGATTCTCGTTATTTTCTGCAGTTCTTCTAAACGAAACTTCCTTAAAACGTGTAGGTGTTTTTACAAGTATTTCTCATCGTGCATGCTAAGCTTTATCTACAATATTGAGAAACTTTCTATTCCTACACTTTTATGTCTATCCACTTCAGTATTTTAGTTGAGGAACATTCAAACAGTAAATAATCCAAATAGTACGTTGAAACTTCTGTTAAGTATTTTTTACAAAGCGGGAATTTGGTTGAACAACAAATGACTTTAACACTGTAATTCGCTTCAAAATAATTTTTTCAACGTTTACATCTTCTTATAAAGGCAACTTAGCATGAAATATCTTTTATTTAAAAAAAATATACCAAAGTAAATATAATTTTTTTAGCTCAGTAGGTTCATTAGACAATTTAGAACAAGTATACTAAATGCCACAGTGAAAGGTTTCTTAGTTCTGGAGATAATGCTCCTTCTGTCAGAAAAAAAAACTTTTTCCAGAAATCACTTTCAAGGGCTCAGTTGTAAACTATGAAGCATAAATTCAAGAGAAATATAATTTCCCGCATCGTTCTTGAGGTGTTCCTTTGCAAAATTCTACCTGTTAATTTCTCCAGTTTTTCTCTTAGGATTGCTTTTGAGTAACAGCGATCTTCATGAGGCTTGCCAGCGAGCGTGGCATGAACACGTTGTTCATGCAAGGTACCATACCGATTTCAGCAGAATCTGCGCTTTTTCTTCAGGTGTGATTAGAAATTATACAATCATGTTTTCTGAGTGTTGCATGTGAACGTGGCGATTAGGTTTCTACAGCAAATTTGAACTGCTATGAACAAGATCGCTGTTGCACAAACCAGCGCACTGCCACTAATGGTCAGCAATGACATTTTTGGTGAATTCTCTAAACTCCGAAAAACTGAAACATCTCAATTGGAAATGCAAAAAGACAACTTTTCGCACCGTCAAAGTTCTTATTTTAAAAAAGAAGATTTGTGTCAAACAGCCGACAAGCCAAGGCGATTTTTATAGGGGGGAGGTAGCCTTGGCGCCACGTTTGAAGCACTTCTAATGCTCTTTCCGGCAGAAAATTTGGAGGATGTGTTCTCCAATAGATGTTGTATGTTTCATTAGCAAATTGAATATACGATCTTTCGAAGGTAATTAATTATCTGTCATCCGCTCCTATGCGAACATAAAACCTAGGCATGCGCGAAGCACATCACTGTCAAAAGCGCATCACGATTTGTACAGACAACGCCAATGGAAATTGAGACAGGTAAAGACAGGACATAATGGCCCTGATGGCTCAGAAGAGTTTTCACAAACGAACGCAGTAGTAGACTCCATTGAAGAATACTACGCGTTCCACACCGTTCACATAGCACATGCCATTCATAAGGATTCCAGCTACCAGCAGCCGTCAAAACGGCGCACTAGTGCGCCAACCACGGATGAAGTTAGCGTGGGATGCGCCAAGCGAAGCGTCAAGAATGAGTGCAATGTTCTTTGCGCAAGATGCAGAGTCGTGTGTGCGCTTAAGTACAGCTTGCGCTTACGCACAATCTTCCGCCACCAACACAACATCGAACCAATACACTGAATCCCACCACACATACAAAAATAGCCTCTGATTACTGGACACTACACCAGCCTAACGACCAGAAACTTGACCATAGAAACTGATAAATAAGTCTGACATTACTTATTGCGAGGTCTGACCATACGTCTATTGTAAATCTCTTGAATCTTGGAACCTTCATAGGCTTTGACACTTATCTCTTAACTCTATCCTATTGACCACCGTAGTGTCAGCCCCAGATTCCCGCGTGCTGTACATATTGCCCCATACGCCGCAGGGCTATAGTGCTCTGACCAGTCTGAAAGCAAGAATATCATGTACGGTCAATAGTTCACCGATAGGAGCCTTAAGATTGCTCGTGCAACTTGAATTCGATATGTACAGCCGATTATTCACATATGTGGATTGAAAAAACCCCTTGCATACCTATATAACACAACATGTACAAAGAAAAGCACTCAGCAGCGCTCGACAAGTTTGACACCCGCCCCTCACAAGAAAGCAGAATCTTTCCCAGTCAGGAGATTAGTACCTTCCTTTGGTCTTGGCACGGGCTATATCAACTGTATTGGCTCCAACAGTAAACTTCAACTTCTTTTACCCTGGGGGTTGCCAGCATCAGCCTGTGTGGAAAGTACTAGTGTATATTTATTTAAGCGTCATGGTTGCATGAGAATCTTCAGTCGGTATCAGGCGCCTTTGTGCTTGCACGGACAGACTTCCTTCATTCTTTCTCTCACTTTTTTTTCAGCAGCTTGCCCTGCGGCACGTGTGTTTAATCTCTTCTTTTCTCTGCATGTTCTCCAGCCATCATTCTTATCCCAGTGCATAGTATGGTCAACCTGGCATTTACGCTACTTAACCTCTCTGCTTTTTTTCTCTCTTTCTTTCACTCTCTCTCTCTCTCTGTCTGTCTGTATGTTTCTAAGATATTATGAGATCTGCGAAATGTTTAGTTCATCACTCTGAGTGAGAGCTCGGAGTCTTTAACTCAATTTTTATGAAGACAGACGCCGTGGTTGCATTTTCCTGGGACAATCTCTAAACACCTGAAGATGCTTCGTTGAACATTACTGCGATGTGCCTTGTAATCGTCAATTACAACGGAGGGAGGGCACTAACAAACGACATGGAGGTCGCGCATGTGGAAAGCCACCAAAATGAGCGTGTCGATGCATAGTGAAAAGGCAGCGTGAACTTGGGCAGAGCCGGTAATTCAGCGTCTGGCCATCGCGTGCCCAATTACCTCGCGGGCCAGCTGGGACAGGGGTGCCTGAAGCCAGGTCGCGATGGGCAAGGACGCCGGAAAACCTGTTTAGCCTCGGCCGCGTCGTCAAGCATTCGGCGCGGCACCCGAACTACTCGACCCGGCGGAGTCCTTTGGGTACGAGCGTCCATCGAGCGCTTCGACACGTAATTAAACGTGGCCGTCGCGTACTAAACAAGCATCCCGAGATCGAACTATATCCAAAAATGGCAGTGAAGTCAGTAGCGGGAAATCAATAGGGCAATCGGCTGTACAAAACAATATATTACTATTACGGAAAATAATTTCAAGTGATGCTGATAAAAAACAGTGGCGGACTGTTAGTGATTGTCATTTATTTCACGTGTGTGTGTACGACTTCTAAAGTACACTATGTTATAGTTATTTGATTCGTGCTTATTCAACCTAATTTAATCTGCAGTCATGCTACGTCAATACAAGAAGCGTATCCGAAACGAAACGCCAAGTTTTTTCTATTTGGAAGCTCTCTCTCCATTAACGGAAGTTTCCGAACCCGCCTACAGATTAGGCAAACGAAACGTGCGAGTATTTTTATTGACAAGTAAGCAAGCTACAATAAGCGCGTCTCAGTATGTACATATCTGGATTATACAGTCCATAGGATGGCCCCAATTACTTCCGTAACTTGTGTATTTCGACAATTTGTGAAAATTTCAGACCATGTGCGCACCCCGGAATTGTACCGAGTTTCTGCGACTCACCTGTTTTCAGGTTATGTGGCTAGAAGAACTCCGGCTCATTTCGCTCAGATCGCCGGCGAGGCAATGCGTGCACATGTCCACCACATTGCTCGGACCCTTTCCCACCTCTTCGCTGCACTCACCGTGGACAGACGCCGCACGTCATTTAGCACAACTGTCAGTGCATAAGCACTAATTGGAATGGCTGATAGTCCTGCTTGTGATGTTTCCGGATGCGAGGAGAACATTCACCACTTATTGTGCCATTGTCATCAATTTGAAGCACAAAGACTATCTTTGTCCAACACATTTAGGAAATTAGATGATCGTCCTCTGAGTGAGCAGACAGTACTAGAGCACCGTCTCCACCGATCATCGGCTCAGGAGGCAGTGAAGGCACTTTTGTGCTTTCTCAGAACTTTTGATTTGCGCAAGCGGCTTTAACTCAAGTGCTGTCCGTACAAGTACCTACACCTTCTCTCTCTTCCCCTTCTCCCTTACCCCAGCGTGGGGTAGCAAACAAGACTATTGACTGGTTAACATCCCTGCTTTCCTATATTCTACTCTTTTTCTCTCTGTGAGTGCATAGCCTGCCTCGCCTACGTCGAAGTATACACCTGCGACCAGGTCGGTGTCTCCTGTGTGGTGTTTGTGCCGTCCTGAAGTACGCTTCAGAATTCCGGGACTTCAGAAATAGTCAGATCTTCCACCGCTTGGACAAAAAAATGGAGCTTACTCCTGTTGCACGAGAAATACGCTTCTATACTTACGGATGGACCACATCGACCAGTTGTGCTGGTGGTGTGTTTATAGTTACAAGACGAGTAACGCCACGATTCCGGACGTCACATGCCACGACGTCCGCGGCTGCAGAACTCACGGCTCTGCGCAAAGTGCTTCGATTTATTGACACAAAGATTCTTGCTACATGGGTAGTGTTTTCTTACTCGAGACAGGCTTTACACAGCATGCAGTAAAGTCTCATTCGTGGAGCTCACGAACAGCGATCACACGAAATCGTCAAACTTCATCACGACGTCAAACAGAAAGACAACGAAATTATCTTCCAGTGGCTACGTAGTCATTGCGGGATCAGTGGAAATGATCAAGCAGAAAAGACTGCCAGAGAGTCACATCAAGAAGAACACAGCGTTCTCATTCCTATTTCTAGGAGAGACGCTGCAAGGCAGCTCCGTCACATGGCACGCATGCTCTCTTAAACAGAGCGGAACAGCCCGAATATAAGGTGCACCAGGTTGTACGAACTGAACCCTTTGCTCCTACTCCGACCTCCACAAGGACTTCACCGGCACGAGGCATCGCTTTTATACCCGCTGTGGTTGGGACTGGCTCTCACGAAGGTGTACACTACTTTGATTGGAATGACTGAAAGTGCTGCTTGCGACGTCTGCGGCATGGAAGAGAACATGGAACGTTTATTGTGCCATTGACATTGATTTCAGTCGGAAAGACAAATATTGTCTATAGCATTGCGACGACTGGACGATTGGCCGTTGTCTGTGCAGGTGCTACTTGAAGACCGTCCCCATCGCTCGTCGGCCCACAATACTATGAAAGAACTTTCGTCTTTCTTGAAGGCGACTGGCCTATGCGAACGCCTTTGACTCGCCCAGGCCCTCCGCGTGCGTGCGCGAGCTCACCGCGGCTTCCCTCTCCCTCTCTTCCCTCTCTCTATCTTATCTTTCCATTTCCTCTTTCCTGTCCCCCAGAGTAGGGTACCCAATCAGACACATTTCTCGTTAACAACCCTGCCTTCTATACCTCACGTACCGTTCAAGTACGCGTGTAATGCGCCCATGGCGCCTTCATAAAGCTTTCTCATTGTACTCGATGCTCGCAACCACGTAGTGATAATTGTGGCTACAGTGAGAGAACTCTTTAGAAAAGTCTTACTTTTAGGCATAATTCACTCAGCTCTTTGTCAACCCTAAGCAATTGATGCGATTTCATTCAAAAGTACACCTTCCCACTTCGTTTTGTCCACTCCCTTCTGTATATAAGCTTGGTCGCGTGAGGTGATCGCCACGATGCGCGCATTGGAAATAACTTGCGAATATCTAGGGTTGTATTTTGTAACGATTATTTTTTATTTTCCATTATTTCTGTTTTTTATCTTTAGCTCACCATGCCCCCCCCTCCCCCTCTCTGCACGATCTACGACTTCGGTGGCCGGGTGATGATGAGATATAAAGAGAAATTCAGGAAAGGAAGCTCCTTAAAAAATGTGGCCTTTGGTCGTATTTTCCTTCTTAAGAATTTGAGAATTGTACTACCATTTGCTGTTTCCTTGTTGCCTGCAGAATGCGCTCGGTAAGGTTCTGTTTTCTAACACAGGCCTTTGACAGAAATAAAGATTTCCCGAATATACATGCGCCCAATAAATGTGGATGGCGGTATCTTCTACACGCGGAATGCGACGTAGGCAAACTGATAAACAGAAATTTCGGCCGCCTGATTCATTTTGCCTTTATTTTCTTTTCTTTTTTTTGCATCGAATGGAATTGTGCGATCTTTAAAATAAGAGCGTCGGCATTAACAACGATGACAAACGTAGCTTTTTTAGAGACAAGACGAGAAAATAGAAAGATTTCGATTAGGTTTCACACAAGTACGCGCATGCAATGGCGAACTGCTGCTGAACGGCAAAGCTAACGCGTGGCTACGCAAAGCTCGTGGTTAATGGTGACCTAGCCTGCTCAACCGAGCGTGACTATGCACCTGTGCTTGGCTTGTTTGTTATTCCACAGCCAAGTTGAATGCAAGCCGCTGTATCTCAAAGATTGGTTTATCCAACACGTGAAATCAACGTCGAGGAGAGTGGACCGTAGAGAACTACAAGCTAGAACACATACACTAACGATTCCCCGGTGCCGAAAGTGAACCATCAAAGTCGTGTTCTCCTTAACAGAGAACCTACTCTTACATTGTTGAAACAAACCGCTTACAGCCGCACATGGGATTCTTAACACAGTCCGGACTAGCTCGTGCATGTAAACGGGTTCATAAAGTATTAGTAAATACAGAAACTACCGCATGTGTATTATTTAATTATCCCCGGGGAAAAAATGTGCTTGCGAAAGGTAAAACTAACGAGTAAGTTCGTACTTTTCGTCCATATTTTACCGTAACACCGTCAAAATGGTTATGTGGTGCAAACTGTAGATCATTCGGAGAGCAAATTTTCTAGTGAGATGAAAACTGAGTCCCTTGAGCATAAACAACAGCTTTCTCAACGAAGATCCTATTATACGGAAGAACAATTGGGATAGCAATGTGTTTTCTCAGAGTGCACCGGCCTGATTGACCGCTTATCGTCCTCGTGTGCGCCTTCCGTCAGAGAGGGTGATACTTCACTGTTGCGCAGTATCAACCTGTCCCCTCTGCCCTCTTTCTGTTTCCCCTTTCTCTTATTACCGATGTAGGGTAGCAAATTGGATTCTCGACTGGTTGGCTTTCCTGCCTTTCCCGCCTTTGCTTTCTCTTTCCGTCTTCGCCGGCAACTCGCGCTTCGCCGGCAACTCGCGAAACAGTTCAGTTTCGGGATGGATATACTAAAAGCGGTGCTAGTGTGAAAACCGAACTAAATGGAAAATGAGAACGAGAGACAAAGAGATAGAAAGGCAGGGAGATAAACTATAATAACGTGTCTGATTGGCTACTCTACACATGTGGAAAGGAAAAAAGAGACAAAAGAGGACCGATAAGAAAAATGATAAAGAGGCAGCCTGAGTTAAGGCACTTGAAGAGGAATGTTCACTGACAGTCACAAGCATTTGTACAAAGCAGCATACTGAAAGCACTTACCGCCTGCAATTGCTCCCTGTCTCACGCATAAATTTCATTCCTAGAAGCCCATACCTGCTTGATATAGCGACTAAGCGTGCATTGAATCCTTCCAGAATTGCTACTAGAGCACGCCCTCGCCTCTTTGAAGCACCGAAGCCTGCGAACTGCATTAAATGTTCATCTTAATTCATTACGCAGCAAAGCAATTACATTCTCTAGCACTGCGCCTCTAGCACGAGCTGTTTCGCGTGCCTTTCTCTGGCATAGAACGCGGGTCCCTATTAACTTTAATCTTTACTTCCTAAACGTAAGCACCGCGATAGTCGTTTGGGTTCAGGAAACGCATAAGTATTTGCTCTAGAGCGTTAGCTATGGTTATGGTTAAAGAAAAAAACAATTTCTTCCTTCTACTCACAACTATGAAAACCACTTTTAATGGGAGTCACTTTTTAATAAATAGCAATAAATAAGAACACCCGAATTAATTATTACAACGTATGTTGTCAGGATTGGGGGCTCAATCCCATCGCTCGAGACCCGTTGCCAAGATTGGAGTCCGGCATGAATTCGAAGGTAGCTGGCCCATGCCGTCGTCCAACTTATCCACGCCGAGGACGTTGATGAAGGGAAGAACTGCTTCTCATCGAGAACGAGGAATAAGGGTTTATTTACAGTATGTAAATCAGTCTAACATGACTGAGAAAAAGAGTGTCAGACCAACATGACTGCACGAGAGAAGTGTTTCAGTCTAACATGACTGCTCAAGAGAAGTGTCGAGCATTCGCACCACAGCAGTTTTTATGCACTCTGTCCGCCCGCGATACAAGGTGACGCGAACGTTCGATTACTCATTGTCAACTTGCCGCCGCCCCGCAGAACAGTTTACGCACACATAGGCACACACATTCTGATGTCTGGCGCCGGCGTCGGAGGGGTGCCGTTCCGGGAAGCATCGGAGCCATGGTGGGTAGCTCGTTGTCCTGCGTCGCGATCGGCGTGTGGGAAACAACAAAAACGGCTTTCCCGCGGCAGCTTGCTCATGCGTAGCAGATCAGGTCCGCGCTGGAGAGCTCCGGCACCATAGTTCGCCTATCGAACTCGTTTCGTCACAACGGCGATGGGGCTGGTGGATGGAGGCGGTTTTCAGCACAAAGTCCGCTTCTTCGAACGCATCCTAGTTGCAACGACGGAGAGTGGGGGATGCGCGTCTTGTCCCCCAGTTGTAATTGGGGGGCAATTTTGCCTTGCAGCTCGCCATTCTTAACAATGTTCGCCACTTTGCGAATAAGTGTAGTAAGCGACATGCTCAGAGCCTAAATATAGAAGCGTCCTTGCAGCTCTTGCTTTCTTGTCTTACGGGATGATAATTTCAATACCAAAATGAACACAAAAGAATAACAAAATTGTGAGGACAAATTAGCGCGATTTAAATATCGCCATGTTGATCAACTTTGCCCCAAAGTAAATCTTGCCGGATTAGCCACTTGCACCTGCCGCATTCGAGGTTGGAAGTTCGCGCTAATCGTGAACAGCGGTGGCTGAGCTTTGTGTGATGCCTTCAAATGAAAATATGAGGCACACTGCTCCTTCTATTTAGCCACATTGTTTTATCCTCAAGGATGTAAGAAACACCAATACCTGATGGATACGGGTCTTGTATTAGCGAGATCGCCGAAGGCATGATCAAGTTACGAGGATGAAGTGAAGCACGCCATTTGTTCTGCGTTTCGGACCGTCTCGGGCTGAAAGCCGGCTCGTGTTACGGCATATCGTCCAAACAAAATAAGCTTTACGGAACCGATCCCCTGCGGATTATTCTTCTTCTCGCGAGAGCTACTTAAAAGCGCTGAAAAGAAAACACGACGCAGTTTTAAAATTGCAGTTGATATCCACGTTTTTTTTTTAAGCGCAACATGAGAAAAGGGCTGCTATAATTCCCGTTCAAGGCTTTCACTTCACCGCAGTTGCGTTATTGTGTGCTCGTCGCTTCGTGCACGCCGTCTAGTTCCGTGCAGCAACCGCCAAGGTGCTCTACGACGCTGCGCTGCAGAGCAGGGAGTCACGGGTTAGATTCCGGCCGCGGCGACCAAGTTCTATTTGGACCACTTGGGTGCATCTTAAAGGAACGCAGCTTGTCAAAATCAATCCGGAGTTACCACACTCCTGCATCCTCATAATGGGGTCGTGGTACTGAAACATAAAACCCCAGAATTTTGATTATTTCTTTTTCGTGCGCTGCTTTGAGGGCTGTAACTGGCTCTCGGCAAGATTACCCGACGCTTACACCATCTTGTTCCACTGGCTCTGGTGGTTTTCCTTCAAATCTTACATCTCTCTCATATTCTTTTTTTTCATATTTCATTCTCTCTTTCTTTCATTTTTCAGGTAAGAAGCGTCACGTGCTGCCTTAATACGACGTGTGTCTACTTCCTTATCAGTATTGGTCCAGAAACATGTCGACTCGTTATGCTTTGCACAATGCTTTACGTCGCTGGCAAAGTCAGAAGAGGCTAATACTCCTGTCACGCGCTTTATTCGCGCAGGGCTGCATGCAAACTTCAATACTCCTGACCGTTATGCGTCATGCAGCCGATAGCGACGTCCCGCTCCGCTGATTGTTTACTGTTGTAAACACGGTTGGCGCATATTGCAGCCCGAAAAAGAAGCATAAAAGAAGAAGAGAGATATCTGGCGATAACGCAGAATCGGCAACTGAGGAATAAACTCCGCAGATGAATTGCGTGGCCGGGTGTGTAAACCTACGCACGCGAAGACAAGCCGGGCTTTCGGGCCGCGCGAGAAAGAAGAGCACGGTGCGAAATACGGGCACAGGGAGGGTGCAGGGGGGGAAGGGCAGAGCGCGATCAAAGGAAAGCCGCGCGATGAGCCGGAATGGGAAGTGCGATGGTTAAAAAAGGCTGTGGAAGAAAGGATACACTGTTTTCTTTGTACGCGATCTCTCCCCCCCTCCTCTTTCACTTTTCCTTTTTTTTTTTCCCGTGAGAGATGAACAACACTTCTAAAAGCAGGGCGCGCACAATATCGCGCAAACGCGACTGGCCACACAGAGTGGTGTTGTGCGTGGCATTTCTTGAGAATATATATATATATATATATATATATATATATATATATATCCGCGGCGTCGCCTCCTCAGCTTGAAAAGTTGCCGCAGACGCTGGAGGCGCCCTTGGAAAGCAATCACAAAAGCGGGCCACGGAGACCGAGCAATCTGCGGCAGCCACGCACGGCTACAAATAGGCGCGAGCGTCGGGTGGGCCAGCGAAAAAAAAAGCCATTAAAACGATGCGCTAGTGCAAATGTGGCCGGCAATTCATCACAGGGCAACAAGGGTCGGCAGTGCGGATACGCGGGCGGCACCAACTTCATGCTCGCAAAAAAGTGACGACATGCAATGAAGCGGGAAACAAGCGGTGCCGAAAACGTGCCTTCGTGAAAGAATCAACGTAAGGGGTGCAAGCATGACGCGTAGACCAAGATGGGGGCCCAAGACCAATTGGTTTCGACAAGAAAAATGAAAAAGGAAAATAATAAAACAGAATAAGGAAACCCCAGTCATCGCTGATTTTATCAACCATGACAGATCCTTTGAGGAAACCACGATAAACAAAACGATATTGCCATCGAGACATGCATTTGTCTTTTTTTTTTCATCTGGACAACTTAGAAAATGTTGATTTTGCTGTTTAGGCTCATGACGCAAGTTTGTGACGGCTATCCTGGCAGTGCTGGGTGGCTTCAGCAAAAATATATACAACTGCGCCATACTGCATTCATAAAGAAAAGAAATACTAGAACTAGGACAATGCCGTGGTGACGCAAGTTGAAATGTGTAATATTGAATCGGCCTGAAACGCGAAGTGCTTTGGGATATCACCATTTGCAGGAATGGAAGACTTGCAAACTTATTTTGCAACGTCATTAAACCACCTAGACGAATGATGAATGATGTAATAAAGACAAATAACGGCTTTCTTTTTCTCGGCTTTCGAATGAGCCCCACCAAAATGGCGTAAGATTAAGCAAGCGTCGAGCACCGCTCGCTCACAGCATTTTTTGACCATGAGGCAAGCCTTTACAAAAGTCTTAATACAAATTATGCTCTCTTTCATTCGACATTTTGTTGTCTTGAATAGACTTTACCATTAGAAACAATTGAATATCATGTATTTATTTCTGCACGTGAACATTACGGATCTGAAATCCACGTGTAGTATGACTTTTGGGAAAACGTTACCTAAGGGCGTTCTCTACTTCTGACATGAGAAAAAGAGAACAATTCTTTTTTTTTATTGATATGATATAAGGAGATGTTGACGCACAATTTAAGGCGCCGGCTACTCCTTATCTCTTGAATGGTTCCATCATACAACATACAGGGAACAAGATTGCATATGAAATAATATTTTCACAGAAACATCAGGACTTATCACGCAACGTTTTCACAGAAAGATTATGAGGACGTTTTATCACCCGTATAAACTTGGAAACATTTGCTGATTAACTGAATTAACCAGCATGGTGTCAGCGTGCGCAAGCAAACATGAACACGTCATACTCGATGACCGCGCATGCTTGCTGTCAAAGCGCTGGCGTGAGCAAGCGCGGCAGCAGCAGCTAACGAAGTGACGACCTTCGTGCTGTGTATCGCTTCAACGCAAACTGAGCGGCGAGAACGCAGCACGCACGAAGCTATGAGTCGGGCAACTGCGCCAAGTACACCGTTGCTGGCGGAGTAGAAGTCGCCCCCCTCCTTCACTCCCACGTTGCCTTCCCGCTTTCCTCCGTTTCCGGCGCGAGACAGCCACGATCGTTAGTTCCCCGCGTGCCCGGTCGCGAAATGCGCCGTTACTGCTGTAGCACAACGCCGACACCCTCCCTTTCGTGCGACGGAAGATGGCGCATTTGTTCTTTGCTTTCCTCCCTCGCGCGCATCAGATTGAGCCGCGATCGTCTGCTGCCTCGCGTGCCTTCACTCGCAGATACAGTGAACGGCGACCCGCCGTGTTTCCTTAATGGCTATGGCGTTTGGCTGCTCTGCACGAGGACGCGGGATCGAATCCCGGTCACGGCGGCCGCATATCGATGGGGGCGAAATGTGAAAACACCCGTCTACTTAGATTTAGGTACACGTTAAAGAAACCTCAGGTGGTCGAAATTTCCCTAGTCTCCCACTACGGCGTGGCGTGCCTCATAATCAGAAAGTGGTTTTGGTATGTAAAATCCCATACTTTAATTTTTTTAACAGTGTATGGCACGCAGCAACGGCGTTATCACCCGTGGATTTTCTGCGGAAGAATACGGCGACGTTGACAGCAAAAGTGCGCCTGAATTGTGCACATAACAATGAAAATTACGGGCCCAGCATTTGCGCCGATTTAACTGACGGAATCTTTTCGTACCAGACATGTGGATGAAGCTGTGGATTTAGCTTTAGGCAGGATGCGCACTAGTGCGCATCTTAATTCATTTTACATTGGAAGAGCGAACGACTGGAATCACCTGCCCACCGACGCTGCTGACCACTCTAATTCTATAGTGCCATTTCAAGTCATTCATTGAAGACCTCGGACAGATGTAGCAACCCACCCCCCATGTAAAACTCCGCACCAGGGGTATTTGAGGTCTCAATAAATAAATTTTAAAAAACATCACTGGGTCGCGAGGGTATCTTGCGGAATGACACGCCAACCCTTTTCTGAGCTGTCATGACGCACGCACCCGGTAAGGTACCGGCTTAGAGCGTTGCAGCACTCCCAAACGGGTGCCTGCAGATGCGTTATGTCAGCTCTCGATGCTGTTTGTGCGATGGCGGAAGTAACGCTCGCTACCGCAGCGATGCTAATGCCTCAAAAAAAAAAAAAATCAAATACGTCAGCCGCGCGGTTTGTGATGCGGTCCATCGTCAGCGATATAACTGCGTGCATGGCTGTGTGAGACAGTGCGAGCTAGGAAATAAGCGACATATCTAGTGCTGCCAACGCGTCGGCCTATCAACATGGCTGCTTAGTAGGCGAACTTTATTTCGATGTAAATTTATTCCGGAAGTGCCAATTTAGCACTCTTGCACGGCATCTCATAGGCTATAGGCAATTTTCTTCCGTCTCATCATTCTCGCGATAGGTTGTTCCCAACAACCACCCGATCAACCTGTCGCAAGTAGATGCTTGGGTAAGGTTAGGTTAGCTTGGGTCCATTTGAAATGTAAACCGTGAGAACATATGCGGCGCAAAACTGCCTGTAGAACGCATAGTGACATACTAAAACGAAAAGTCAGACTCTTAAAAGACCCCTCACTAAGTTTGGCCATTTTCAACAAAAAAATGCAGCGCATACAATGCACGCTGACGATCACGTCGGCAAAGTATTACTCCACTGCGTGCCCCTTTTCTAGAGGGAGCCAGAATTTATAGTAGTTGTAGGAAGTGAAGTTTTTTATGCCATGAATATTTTTAGAAATATTTTTGAATATTCCAAAATTTCTGAAAACTAAGGTATAGAGTTTACAACTTGGTAATCAGCAATAAAAAAACTACATCAGAACTTCATTAACCTAACTTACTAATATATCTAAAGTAGAGAAAACTGAGGTACGTATTACACATCAGTTTGAAGGTTATCACACATTTTTGAACAGGACTTTTGCAATACCCTTGTAAGCATTGTAGCGATTCGACGTACATTGTAAATTATTATGCGAGACACATTTTTGCGCTTTTGACACTCTCACAGGTGTAGTTGAGGGGACGGTGATGTGTGCTTTTGCTGCAGAGGTATGCATTTGTAAAGTTCGTGCTCGAACATTTTTTTTTTGAAATTTAGAAACTTTTGCTATATTTTTTTTATATTCGAGGCCTTAAATAAAAATTCTGCTTCCTATAGTTGATAAAGCTTGTCTTTTTCTCAGAAGTTCAACAAATCCAATTTAAATAGGTCAAGTATTTCTTTTATGAAAGCATTTCTGCATTTTACATGTACTTGAATAGGCAGAGTTGGAATTGGCCTCAAGCTAAAGCTTCTTAAAGGGGTCCTGAAACGATTTTGAAAATTTTGTACAAATGTATTGTTTCGATAGGGTTAGCCCTTCTGATCATTAAGTGACGCATTTAAGCGCTTTGTGTAAAACGTGTGCTTGATAATAAGGTTTTAAAAATGCCCATCGCTACCGATCTTAGCACGCAACTCCGCTGAGTTCTCAGCCGCCCCTGACCAAGTGACGCGAGGGGAACGCATGACGCCAGTAGGGCGAGCTGTCGGATTGGCTGCCCAGTACACGTTATCAATAATTTTTCCAACTTTGTGGTGAACAAGATGTTGTTCGTAATAGTTAGATTATTATTTAATTTGTTTCTATAAAAAGAAAGAAACAGAAAGAGGATGCGCAATGAGGATGACAATTTATCACTAAACTCGAGCACTTCCGGCGCAGAGCAATGGTCGTCTGCTGGCGTTAAAACATGCTCCGTGTTGACGCGCGCTGTGCGGTCTGTGTTGGTTTCGCTTTGTCTTTTCGCGAGCACCATGGTTTACCCTTGCGCTGTTGGCTGCAAACGTAGCGATCAGCGCTATGCCAAGCTGCGACATCATGCCCCACTGCAACGCAAACATGTGAGCGGAGTGGCTGCAACTCTAGTTGTCGGTATCCGACCGGCACCAGCATCTGCGTGTTTGCGGCCGTCGCTTCACGCCAAAGAATTACCATATACTGCTGTAGCGCCCACCGACAGGGCAACGCGGGGCGCTTTGGTCGGCGCTCGGAAGAAAATAGAGTTGGGCGGCGCGTGCTCGGGGCGCAAGCTCGGCATGCGCAGAGTAAATTGTTCTGGAAGCTTGCCACGCTGGTCGCCGCAGCCACCGCTAGGCTCACCGCTTTCGCCATTCTGTTCGATGCAAATGTACGACCGACGGCACGGCTCAGTGGCCACCGTCACGTCTCCCTACAGTTGTGACCCGGGAGAACGCGCCTTGCACCGAGCTACACGCTGACATGGCTACCTGGCCGCAGCCCCAGTTCCACTACCCCGGTTCCGGTCAAGTTACGTCGGTGCACGGTTCGCGAAGTTTGACGCGGCCTTATAGCTAAACTTCATTATGATTGAAAAGTTCGAATACCAGGTACTCCTAGAGGTCCTGCCACTGGATCGTTGGCCTCAGCGTTCCATCGCCTGGCCCGCGTCCTTACGATGAACTATGACAATCTGTGCTGCACTTCTACGGCGCTACGTACTGACCTCTTCCTGACGTTGATGGCAGAGTACGTGACACAGCTTTGCCAACACCCTCAACGCCAGCACGTAGCGCGCCTCTTCTTGTGCCCGTAAGACATCGGCCAGCCTTTTTCTCTCGACCTGCCACGATACCATGTCGTCGACCGACAGATGCGCTACTAAGCAGTCCCAGGCCTCATCGCCTTTCTCGCCTCCTACGATGGCACGTGAGAGTGGTGACATTGCCGACCCAACGCCGGCTCTCGAACGCCACGCTGTCGCGTCTGTCTCCAATAACATCGCATCTGCAACTCGGACCACAAGCAACCTTCCACCCAATCAGTCCACGCCATCCGTTGAGCAAGCCTCTGAGTCGGCGCGCGAGCTCAGCTCCTTGCTGACTCCGCTGCCTCCGACTGTGCCAGCTGTAGTTACACCACGGTACCTACAAGCCAGCGAGAGCGACGCAGCAGTTGCAACGATCTCTGTCCCTTCCCTACGCTGCCGGTCCTCTTCTTCGGCCAACTTGCCCTCAAACCCCTCTGGCGACAGCCCTGGCAGCCCAAACATCGGAGGCTATGGACAATTGTCGCGTGACACAGATAAGGCAGATGGACTGACACCACCCACCCGCGACACGAGTCCTGATAATGCCTCACATCTACCACCTCATCCTGTCCTTCGCGTCGTATCCGCATTGGTGCTCACCAAGCAGCATGAATTGGCTGCTACCACTCCGACTTTCAGAGATTTTCGCCGAACCGCGCCAGTACCATCACCGAGGGCCGTCCAATGCCTTTGTCGCCGTCTCGAGCGCCACTCGCGTCCGGGGCCATTAGCCGTGGTAGGACCCGAGCTCCGGCTGACGCACACCAGACACTCTCCTGGTGACACCGGCGGTGTTGCGCGCAGAGATCTGCAGCTTGCGACGTAGACCGTGGGCCCAGCAAGACCGGACAAGCGTGTGAACAAGCTGAATCCACCAGGGCTCACGCATCTGCGAGTGCGTTACAATCGAGCTTGCGGCTTGTGTCCACCACTGACAGCGCCGGGTCCCCGTTCGTTTCGCAGGGCCTACGTGCACTGCTACACAAGCATCCATTTTCACATTGTATGTGCAAGCGTGCTGTGTACCATTCGTCCATGGCGACACTCGTAGCCTCGTCCACAGAAGAAATTTACTGGTCCACTTCGCTTTCAACGGACTCGGCCTTCTTGGACTGCCCACGGACCCTTTTGACACTTGGCTTCCCTAACTTGCTTCATCGCCGTTCCGTGTGGACGGGGGGCACTGGAGGGGCCACCGATGCCGCAACGCTGGCCGCTTTGGTCGGTGCTCCGAAGAAAAGAAATTTGGACGGCGCGTGCTCTAGCCCCAACATCGGCACGCGCAGTGCTTTTCTAGAAGCTTGCCACGGTGGTCGCCGCACCCGCGCAGCTCAGCTCGCCGCTTTCGCCCTTCTGCCGAAGTAAATGCATGAACGACAGCACGGCTCGTGTACCGCCGTCACGACTTCCTACACCACAACAGTGTTTCGCGTATCCGGAAGTCGGTTAAACGCAAGCGCAAGTCTTCTGGGTCTGGCGTTTTACGCAATGAGCGGATACGCAAATGTGAGCAGCCTGCATGGTGCCGCCACCTAGTGGGACAGAGCTCAACCAAACACAGAACTAATATAGCTCTAACCAAGTATATTCTACTTTGCTGCTGCTTAAATTCTTTGGCAGCAGCGCAATCATGAACACGTTGTTTTTATAAATGTTTAAGATGTCTTACCCTTGGTAAGAGCAATATTAGCGCTTTGTTTTGGGTGGGTAAGCTCTGCGCCAACAGATGGCTGGACCGTGCAGTCCAATCAGGCCGCTCACGTACGTCTACGCTAAAGTCCCTTCATCAGCTTGAGTTTATGCCTTCAGCCATCCGTTGAAACGCCCAGCTCGCCTGTGTTTACCGGAATACCAGACACGTTCGGCGCTGCAACAGAATGCTCACAACGCACGCTGCTTCGATAGCTCTCACTTGGGATTGACTACCAGGCGGCTGGCGGGGAGGTAGCAGAGGCTTCATGCGCTGGCTTCTAGACAACCGGAAGTAGAAGACACGACGACGTCGCATCGTGACGCAAAGCCAGTGAAGGCGGAACTAGCCCCGATCACTCGGCGAACGAGTTGAAGAGAGAAAAGCATGGCTATGGAAGATGGTAATTTGTAATTGTCGCAGCTTCCTTAATATAGGACGCTTACACAAGTTGTGGTACTAATGTTTTACTGTAGCTGTACCCTACACGTCCAAAAATTGTGCGAACTGTTTCAGGGACCCTTCCACCTCAACGAATAAAGAGGCGGCAGCTAGAAAATAAAGACGATATTTCACTGGTAGTAACCGAAACATGCAACTTGACTTGAATTGTTTGAATATCAACACAACATCTTATTCTTCCGGAGCACTGGCGTGCGGAGTATGGTACTTTAGGATTCCTCGACGATGTTCTCATTTTTATTCTGCCTATGTAACGGAGAGCTAATCTGTGATTACTTGACTGTATTGCGTTTGCTTCGCAACTCAAGGCACACACACAGTTTTATAGATCTTTCGTGCTAGGTAGGGATACTGAGCGTACAAATACAAAATACAAGCGAGCAGGTATGTGCTACAGTCACTTCGGGTACCGCTGTCTTGTTGGTTCAGCCGTCGCCTTCAGCTTGCACTAGTGACACCATTGTTGGTCGCCTGTTATAATTTTCTTTTCTTAACCCATTAGTATAATTTTGTTCTCTAGGTACGCAGGGCTAGATGTGGTCTAACAGAAGTTGAGCGGTACGCCTCCAGCCACTCCATTTCGTATTTGGAAAGATTGGTTGCGCTTTGTAGACGATCACAAGGAAGAAAGCGGGACAGGCGCAAACTAACAACTGAGGTGTATTCGAGGCAAACACTTAAATATCAGTTCTTTTCAGTGCAGGCACATCAAGGTATCAACAGCAGATAAGAGGAGAAAAAACACAAAATCATAAAAAAACCAATGACGTGGCACAGCCAATCATATTTTATAGGAAACGTGCCTCCCTATTGTAGTGTATGATCGACGTGTCACTGATGCATGCTTATCCCTTCTTCTTTTATACAATATGCTTCTTGAAGTTCCCGTGCTTTTTCGTTACTGGACTTGCGCAGGATCTTAACCTGGTTGAGCAGAGGCCTGCATTTATGATCTAGGCAATGCAAGGGTAAATGACGTTGCTCCCGCTTTTTAATAGACCTTTCATGTTCACGGATTCGCACGTTCAAACAACGGCCCGTCTGGCCTATGTAGGTTTTTCCACATGTCATGGGAATCTGATAAATAACGCCAACTTGGCAATCTACATGGGGGTTCTTGTGTTTCACGGCACAGCCACTTTGCTTCTTTTTGGCGTGAAGTCTCCCAATGCGGGCGCAAAGGGGACTCAGCTTGTCTATAGGGAGCCGAGAAAATGAGTGGGACACCATGCTTTGTTGCTATCTTCTTCAGATTGTGTGCAGTTGTATGAACATAAGGGATTACGACTGGCTTGGAAGCTTTGTTGGCTAGATTAGTGTTTACTTTTTGAGGCTTACATAGCTTACATAGCTTTTTGAGGCTTTTAGCTTACATAGCTATGAGCTATGTAAGCTATGTTTATACATAGATTGTTGTTGTTAGCCTATGGCTATGCATTACGTCAATCATAAGCTTTGTCGAAACAGACAGCACGCAAGGCGAGTGCACAGTGAGATGCTTGTATGATGTCATCAATAGGATATGTCATGGGGCTTGTAAAGTGAGAAAGCATATATATATATATATATATATATATATATATATATATATATATATATATATATATATATATATATATATATGTTGCCACGTGGTCGTGACGTCAAAGAACACAGTAGCAATACTGTGAGAGACAAAACCTAGCTTTTATTGGGCGAACCTGTGCCCACAAAGCAGGCTACACTTAAAGCACAACGAGAGCGGCGAACACAGTCGGCGATCGTCGTAACTCTGATCAGCGGGTCAAGCGCGTCGGCTTTTATAGAGCAGTCGTCGAACGTTCCAGACTAATCGTTCGGACCCGCGTGCCTTCCACAAAGTTCTACACCATCCGCGTTACGCGATGAAATCAGATAACACAAGGTTCGGCGACAACAGACAGCCGGGTAGAAGCATCGATAACTGTCCAGAAACGTCGGATACATGCAGGCGCGTCCCTCGCTGGGCGATTACAGTTGTTGAGCGGCGAAATGTGGTCACCCGATAAAGATAAGTACACGTGTCAATATATATCCTCCACTTTAGTTCCTCCACTTTAATTTCCATTACTTTATCGTTTCTTTATTTCATTTATTAAGCACAAGTAATTTCCCCTATGTTGTCCTTGGTGTCAGTGTTTGTTGGCTTCTTACGATATGACTAATAAAAATCGGGCCCCTCGTTTAACCCCCTTTGTCCTCGTTCATATCTATCTACATATATATATATATATATATATATATATATATATATATATATATATATATATATATATATATATATATATATATATATATCACATTTGCGATGTCTTATATTATCATGCACTTTGTCATCCTGTAACAGTCTGCTTATCTGTATTCTATAGCTGCAGCGTATGTGAGATTTGTAATGTGTAATATTATAAAAGATTTTTTACCTTCGGGACTTTACGTGATACCTTTCTATGTCACTATGTCACGACAAGTGGACTTGTTTTTTTTTTTTCAAGGTGACATATATGCTCCGTTCGCCTATCGTCCAGGCCACGTCCACGAAAGGAAGAACTCACAGTGACACGTCAAGCGGTTGCCGCACGGCGCTACCACTCTTTCCTTTTCCGAAGTTGGGTAGCACATCCTTCTTTTCATTTATACACCCTCGCCGCTAAAACATAATCAGTGGTTTCCTCACCCACCCGCCTTACCCTCTGCCGTCTTCAGAAGAACCTTATCCATATTTATTTATTTGAAGTACTTTACAGGCCCGTAGGGCATAGTGTAGGGGGGGGGGGGGGCGAAAAATCCCAACAGTACATACACAACCAGATGAAAAGGAAAAACGTACAACAGATGGAAAATAAAATTTGTGCAATTTGCGTAAATTTGCGAGGAGAGCAAACGACGCCTTGAAGAAGACAAGTCCGTTGGCTCCTGCTTTCATCTTGTTCTCGTTCTGCTCATCGCCATGTTTCTCTTGTTCTTTTTTTTTATTTTGCGCACTCGCGTGAGCCTTCGGATGTTCCATCTATGAAGACGCTGTTGTCTTCACATTTCCTAACTGCTGCGAAACAATACGCTTACCGCAGTGCCAACAACAACAGGCAGAGAACCTCGTGTATATTTTTGCCGAACAGCAGCAGGGTGCACAACCCAGCCATGTTGTAGATAATCGTTCATGATAGCACACACCGAGCAGCAGAACAGACGAACAATAATTGAGGTAGTACAAGCGCTGCCGCTTATTTTCTGCGTATAGTTCTTGCATTAGGCATATTTGTTTCTGACCTCTCTGGAAAACTTCGCCTTGGTTTGTTGCAGATAAAGGTGAAAAATGCGCAGCTGAGTTTGTCGATTAAAGTTCATATTCGAATCCATTTTTCAAGGCATCATACCTCTCACACGCATCGGTCATCAAATATTCGTGATTTCAAATAACGGCATCATTATAATGTCAGCTATTTAGTGACCTGCATTATCGTCATAACGCAAACATGAAAAAAACAAACTGCCCTTGTCATCGATTTGTTTTCGCTGACATTTAGTAACAACGCTGTTTTTTGTGTGCGTTTCATTCAGTAAAACATAAAAGTAAAATACGATGAAAGCATAGTTTTTTTTCCGCTTGTCTACAGTTCTTGATTTCACTATACAGACGACGAAACCAGCCTACACCTCTACATTAGCTCTTTTTTTCCGTGGTACATTGCGTACATAACGTTGTGTATGTGTGTATGGTCTTTTTTTTCTAAGAGAAAGCTAGAATATCGACTTCATTATTGATCGACGCGGCTAGGAAAATTACATGTTACAAAATTAAAGCGAGAACAAAGCTGCTGTAAGTGCAATAACTTATCATAATATTATTTCAGTAAAAACGTAGGTCACTGCATAAATAGACCTTCAAAGACGGTGCGAAGCTTTCAGAGCATTGAAATACAACCTTTACGACTTCCGAGTTACTACATTGCGTGGTCTAGCACAAAAGAAATGAAAGAAAAGAGATCGGCTGCTAAACACGCAAGGAACAAATTATCTTCATGGCTAAAGGCTGTTCTTTCACGACGCCAAGACGGAGAAAGAATCACTCTATAATCTACGTCACCTACTTGGCTGTTTCTCATTTGCCCTGTTTCAAAAGATAAAACTACTACAGCTCTTGGATGCGCGTAAATACAGTCATTCGTTGGCGATATAGGCGTTTTATACCGGTTGGAATGATAATAATCCCTGCCATCAAGACGTTGTCGAAAGCACAAACCCAAAGAAGTCTTATTCTGCTGACGGAAATATAAACCTGACCCGCCGGGGCGTCATAGATCACAGAAACCAGCGTTGCTGCTCCTTCGTCAGTGCTGTGGGAGAGCTGCTCGACGCCCCCGGACAAGGCGGACCGGGCCGTGATCAATGCGTGCGGCCTTCGATTTTAGCTCGATGCGGGCCGCAACAAGAAGCGTACACATTTCGGCAGCGTTAGGATACGGCCTCTTTCTTTTGCAAGCCTTTCCGATAGTTACTTGCTTAGTTTAGCCACCATATAATGGCGTGACTGCAACCGACGTGAGTGCAAACCACGTTGTGGATTGCATATGGGGTTGTTTGCAGTGCGGCTGCTGGAGGGACTCTACATTTTTTTCAAGGAAGATTGCTATCTCGATACGTGCAGCTCACGCCAACAAGCACACTTACCCTGCACGCAGAGCTCGGCCTTCGGCAAGAAATCATTGGAATCATCGTAGATTGCTGGTTTTATTTACTTGATAGGAGAAGATATAGACGCGCAAATGCAGGGCCAGCTACACCTTATCGCAGCAACCATGTCGTTCCAGAATCCACTACTCGTGAATCCGGCGTCATTTTTACCGAAGCTAGGTGTTCCTATTGCTGTTATTTGTCTTTTTGAGAAGTTGTTTTCAAGCTGAATCACTCTACAGAAACAGCTGAAAAGAGAAATGGCAAGGCACAAACTAATTCAAGACTCAAGGTCGCTGTATGGTGCTTTGGCAATCCAGCTTTTATTACGTATCCCTCCTCCTCTTCCTTTATCTCATACTATCTGCTCTCTCCCTCCCATCGCATACGCCGCCGTCTTTCTTTCCTTCTTTGTTTGTTTGTTTCTTTTTTGTTGCTCATTAAGGAATGAGATCTCCACGCAGTGATCCCACTGTCATAAACACTTTGCTTGAAGACTAAAAAAATATTTACAGAAACGGTTGTGATTTCTTACAATTCTCAGCAGCTAATTGCTGATGGCTGTTTGTATTAAACGATCGGGTTTTGAATTCGCATGATTATATTTGCTGCACAGTGTTGTTTTCGGACGCACAAGAACAACCTCGAGTCATGGTGCTCCGTTGTTTGTCAACATCTGAGTGCCATATCTGATATTCAAGTACTCTAGATATCAGGCCATAAATACTCAAGATATCCGCGACTACGCGCCCTATTTGTTTGAAGAGAACGTTAGAAAGTTAAAAGATCACAGCCCATGCACTTTGTAGAGATGCCTAACCAGCGAAGCTGAAATGGGCGGCCCCAGTGTTTATGACTGCGTTAATCCCTACGGTTCATTAAAGTTTGTAGTACAGCGCGAAACGGTCTAAAATGGAAAACCAACTAGCCCAAACCATCAACCTTCTAAGGTTCATTAAACGACGGCTTGGAAGGCTGCCGGTTCCTCGGTACGCAGTTGATGCTCATGCTCGGCTGCACGAGCCTGTTGTGCCCGGGCTGCAGCATCGGCACGACGTAGACAAGCTGGTTCCTGGTTCTGCTCGCGGCGTTGCTGATCGAAAGCGGCCGGCTGCTCAGGAGTACGTATAACGCGTGGCCTACCCATTTCGCAGCCGTAGAGAAACTGCTGCACGCGCGCTCGGCTACGACGGAGAGCAACGACGTCACTACTGGCGCAGCTAATCACGCGCCTCCCTCCCTTCCCTTATTTTTTTTTTTTTCGCATATGCACATGGGGTTGCGAAGGAGGAGTTTTCGGCGTATAGGCGCCAGACAGACAGACGAACGTAGAATCGGCTAGCCATATACAGGTTCGCTGTGAAAATTGCGCCATAATCCATCTCACGGTGACTGTCCAAAGTAATGCGTTAGCATTCACTCAATATAGCGCCACAACGTATTGCCACCATCAGAACGGGGTATGTTTGAGGCGTGTACCGCAGTGCGCGGCACTCCGCTTTTGCGCTTCTCTAACGACACTCGGCGTCACCTAGCGCCGCCACCGCGAAGCCTGAGAGTAGCCTCCGAAATGCATTGCGCCTGAGAAACGCGTAACGTAGCAATCGGGCTACTCTCTCGCGCGCATTTCTGGACATGCTGCGTCATCTAGTGACACTGCCGCGAAGTCCGCGCTTGGCAACCGAGGCGAGAAGCGTGGCCCGCCGGTGCCTGTGAACGCTGATAATTGTTTCCTCGCTTGCAGCACGCTTAGTGGCACATACTCAGTATTCCACCTTCGCTAGAGGTTCGTTGAAGAACGACACATAACCAGTACATTCGTGGCGCAGCTCGATTAAGCGTTGGGGTGAAATGCGTTCATTGAAAAGCGGCCCATACCCAGTGCATTGGTGCCGCAGAGTGCCATTGCGTCGGCTTGCGGTCTTTGAGGAACCTTTGTGGCGTTCGTTCGATTCCGCTCACCGTCGGATAAACCTAAATGATCTTATTCGTTAGTGCAGGGCAGCACAATCCCCGTGGAACATATTTAGTTACTCTAGTTGTCATCAAAGACGTTCATGGAAAAGTGACAATTACCTCCTAGCACATACCCAGTATCCCAAGTTGGCGTCGAAGCTTTTCTTCGAGCAGCGGCATCTGCCTAGTCCCGCGTCTACAGTGACCCATGCTAGTGTGGCATAGGTTTTTATTTATTCATTTATTTACCTACTATACACACTTTGAAGGCCCGAAAGAACTACAGAAAGGCGTGGTAACAAAGCAAAATTATATGCAGACAATTATATAAAGGGCAAAAAAATGTCGAGCGATAGCGCGGTAAACTGCTTCTTTGAATGAAGATGTATCTACAATGTGAATGATGGAAGCAGGAAGAACTTTTAAGAACGGCACGTGTGGACACATTGTCGCATACTCAGTTACCGAAGTTGGTCAGGTAGTTGGTTTCAATCCCTGTTACCACAGCACAGCTGACCGATGTGCTATGCATTCCACCACTGAATACCCAGTAATCCAGGCAGGTGGGAAGACGGTTAGATAGAAACTTACATAGATAGATAGGAACATAGATATATACACTCCCTGCCTTTCATTTATCATTTGCTCTCCCTCTCTAGATATATACATGCATAGATAGCCCCCGGAAAGTGCGTGAAGCACCCTAAGAATAATAAATAGCGAAAATACACGAACAATTAGAGATAATGTTTTAATCTGGATGCCAGCTCACCATGCGTCAAGCTTTGGTAATGAAGTTAGGCACGAGAACTACAATACCGCCTTGAAGTATACTATGCAACGTTCGCATAGTTAGTGCACAGCTTTCAAATAGATGTCAACCTCAGAAGTATTCATTTTCAACATCGCCAAAAAAAACACACATACACACATGGACAAAGAAGAGACCACGAGACCAGCGCTGATACCTGTCCGTGTTTTTTTTTCGCTGTTTAAAATGAATGAACCGTATCAACTAGCTCGCACCCAAACCTTTCGAAGTCACAGGGGGATATTGTGTGGCCTCGACGTAGTACGTGTAATCGTTTCCGTTACCCATAATAGCACTCCTTATGAGACCTGCCATAGTGTGGAGGAGACTCATGCATGGTGCGAGAATTTTTTTTCAGCTGTTCGGAATACCGAAGTG